>NW_019091239.1:651779-900285 GCF_002217175.1 Folsomia candida
ATCACACTTTTCATATTCACTATTTTTCTTCGCATTTTTGTCAAAAATTATCGCCGGCCGCGTCCTTTCAAGATTTTCCCTGCTGATATGGTTTGCGAGTAATTAAAAACGGACATGTGCTATTTATGTAATATCGCACGGGGAATCCAATGCGCTTATCAGATCTTGATTATCTCCAGTGGTTTTGCCGTTAAGAGCTAGTTACAGCTAGAATAAGTCCACTAGGTACGGGTGTGACTTTCAGTGAATACTGCGATCTTAAGAGGCCCCGCAAAATTGTTTGAACTAGGTTTTATCAATGAAGATGATAAGAGTAGCTTTTTCTATAAGTGGCTTATTTCCTACGGTGGCCCATGGAAGGTGGCTTTTGGTGAGTGGTTTTTTCCTGGGGTGGCTTATTTCCTAGTGTGGCTTATGGGGAGTGGCTTTTGTTGAGTAGCTTTTGGTGGGTGGCTTATGGTGGGTGGCTGGCCTCCGTATACCATTATTCAGACATTTTATGGGGGAGCGGGTCGATAAAATGTTCACGATTGTTCACGGGGGAGGAGGTTAATTTAAAATCGTTTGTATAAAAGTTGATTTGCTGCATTGTTAAAAAATTAAAATTTTTGTCAAAGATTGTCGCATATATAAATTTGCTCAAGTCATTTAATACTTCGTGTGCTAAAATATTTCATATTATGTGGAAATTTTCTCAGTATTTTAATCTATATTATAAGCGAGCATGTCTGTTGGTAACGGAAGTGAAAGTAAATCTGCCCGTCCCAATCCTTTGTCCGTCCCGGAAGTGAAAGTTACGAAAGTCAAGCTTGAAGTTGTGCGTACTTTAAAAATTAGAAACACGTTAATGAAAAACGTATGTCGAAATTCGAATCCGTTCTGAAGCTATCGTGGATTAAGACAGACAGACGGACAACACATTCCCATAAGCGACTTCGTTTCATCCCTTAATAGAAGTTAACGTCAACACGGCGAGTCGAGGAGATGGTCACGACTGTTGTTGGTGGTGGGTGGCGGGGTTCGGACAATTGAGTTTTACGTAATAAATACATAATGGGGATTCTTGGTACCTTTATAAGCGGTGAATACCCCCATCAGAACGGATTAGAATTTCGACACGCGGTTTCCGCAAACGTGTTTCTAATTTTCAAAGGACAACTTGGAAGATTAGCGTTTTAGGTCATAAGGTCACGGCGCCTTGGATCGGATTTTTTTCCAATCCAAATAACCGATAGGATATTTTTTAAACGGATCGCATATTTTATTCATCCAAAAAACATCGGTTCGGATTTCTGAAAACACCGACTCAGCTCTCTGGTGTACACGACGCCGAAGTCGAAATTGTCGAATTTTTTGTTTCGACGGTTTTAGACGCCGGTTTTGGCGAGGATTTCAGAAATCCTCAGCATCTCGACGTGTGAGGACTACATGACCCTGTAGGCGGGCCCAAGGTCGAAAAATTGAATTTTGTCATGTGCGAATCTACTGAAAGGTATGGTTGAGTACGTTCAAACTACGCGGGTGAAATGTCCAATCGAGGCGAAAGGACACGAAGGGTGATGTGAGACAATGATCAATGGAAAGTATTGGAAGACGATGTGTGTCCACATGGAAAATTCAGTGTTTTCACCCCATTGCTGCATTTCGTTTGCAACGGTTTATTTACCATATACAGAAAAAAAATAGAGTAGATATAGCAACGATATAATAAGTAGAGTAAACCACCTTTTTCTCCGCAGCCGACCACACCCTCTCCCCCTTGACTGTCCTCGGCCTGTGTTTCTCGTTTTCCGTCTGCCCAGGTTTGTACAATGCGTGCAGTCATGACAACACAAATGTCGCAATATTAACAACTAGCACCTTCAAAACTACATCACTTTATGATAAAAACAAACTTACGTTCATTTCCTAAAACGCTTGAGTAATGATCAGGATGAGGCTTTCCCTCTAAAACTTGAGGATTCTAAAGCAATCAAATTTTAAATAATAAATTGAAAATTGTTAAGCTAAAATGTACTTACGTCTCCCTCTGTTCTTCCCATTTTCGAACCTCCCGTTCTCATTCACTAAACTAAGCCGCCACTTGTCACTCACTTAGGGGTGTCTAACAGTGACACCCCTTTACCCGTAATACCAGTACCGTCTGCGTCAAATTTTTGTTCGAGATTTTTATTCGAGAATTTTGAGAATTAAAACCTTGCCTTCTCACGGGAGTATATTTGGGTGTATTTTGTTGTCATAAATCCCATCTGCTGACTCAGTTGCGCTTTCTCCATCAACCCATGCCTACTCCACCGGTGAAACGATAGAAAGTATTGGAACCTCCATATATTACGTCATCATTTTAGTGGGTGGGTAGTTTAGGGCTGCCTATCTTTTCCATGTTAAAATTCCCTATCGATTAATGTACACGTTGGGTGCTAAAACCGAGAATTTTTGAACACGTAATATATGGATAGCCCCAAACGTAGTTCCCAGTGTTTACTGTTGACTCAGCTATACCAGAGTGCACTGTATATTTACAGTGTTCCTCCTGTTAAAAGCACCTGCAAGAAATTAGTACAGAAAAATGTTTTTGAAAGTTTAATATGTACACCCAAAAAAATGAAAAGTGTACACAAATTTGTAGGGTTTCAGAATAAAAATAAAAATTCTTATTTCAAATATTTTTACGCTTTAAATGATCCACAAAATTAAAGTATAATTTATACTAAATTACTACTTTAGGAATAATTTAGAAACCATGGCATGATGAGAATTTCTGTAAATATGTATGCATGCAAATATAGAACAGTATGGTATGAATTGATGATAAAATATGTCTCAAAAAAAGTATTTGGTTATGATTTTAGTTTACGCATATATGCAGATACATAAATACTAATGTTTTATTTACATATACATTTAAATGTATTACTTTAAGAAACAGGAACGTATTAAATACGTAAATAGGTACACGCATTGTAATTATGTAGTAAAAATCATGAGGCAAAAGTTTAGTAAAATTGTAACCTGCAAAAATTATGAAGCTTTTATTGAATCAGAAATGATAGAATAATTATCTTTTCCTTTATTAATACAATTGCGAGATTTAATAATTGCCACGAATTTTAGTTTTTTGCAAACCATAAAATTCTGAAAATATGTGTATTATGCGTAAGACCACCTTTTAATCAAACATTTCTGACATGAAAAACCCGACCCCTCAAATACACCCATAACCCCCACAAATTTACCAAACTCCAACAACCAATCCCCACCGTCCCGACTAAAAGACCCCACAAAATCATAAAACCTACCCCCAATTTTAAATTCAATCCCTCCATTTTCTCCTGTAACACCGCCACCCCATCGGAATTCTCCTTAACCTCCACATACACAAAAACTACCCCCAGCAACACCACAAATCCGGCGGCCACCCAATTCTTCCATCTTCTCACAATCTCATCCAACCTTTTCATACCTTCCCGTCCCCCTCGCACCTTCGCTAAAACAATCGCCATGGTAACGAGGGGATACCGAAACCCCAAAATTATACAGTACAACGCCAAATTTACATACAAAATGACCGCTGTCGCCGTGCTGACGTGGTTTTCCCCAATAAAAATCATGACCAGGGTGTAAATCTGGAACATCCACTCGGGCAGGATAATCCCCCCGGAACCGGAAACGGAACTAGCCCACGCCCACCCCGTCCGGATCGAAAGAATGAGTCTGTGCACCCCAAAGACGACCCCGATCGCGGCGTCTGCGCCGATATAATGATGCTTAAACCAGGCGTCAACATGGGACACGAGAATGATCAGGGAGGAAGCGATACCGACAAAGACCGTGTCCAATTCGGCGGTGGAGTTGGGGTTGGTGTAGGACGCGACGAGGTCAGAGGTTAGCCCGAGCAGGAGCATGAGAACGATGACGGCCCAGTCGTAGGTGGCAGTGGAGATCTTGGCGTATGTTCTGGCGTAGAGGGCGCGGGCAAGGTCGTCCTTTCCGGAGAGGATGGCGGACGCGAGGGAGATTTGGGCGGGGGTGGAGGTGGGATGAGAGAGGGGGAGGAGGGGTCCGTGGGGGTGTGTTGGTCAGGTTTGTGGGCAGATTTTATGGGGAGAGGATCCATTTGTGGCGGCGTCATATCGACTTCTATGAAAACGATTAAAATTTTTAGATGAGTATGTACATTTTTACGTGTCACAAAACGTATACAATTAGTTAATTTAGTAATTTAAAAATTTACATAGTTATTTAGGATTTCTTGCAGATTTTCAGTGTTTTTTTTTCTTCTTCGTAAACTCGTAAGGAAGTGAGTTTAATGTGTGACGGTTTAAGCTAAATTCAATTTAAGCTTTTTAGTTGTACTAAAGACAAATTCCAGTCAGATATAACATATACATTACGCATGTATGCATGTGGACGCTCTAAAATAAGAACACGTGTCGAACAACGTGGTGTGATAAAGAATCCTGGATTTAGGGACAAAGGCATTTCAAAATCAAGGGTTCCTCTGTCCGCTTACATATGTATGTATGCATACGTGCATTGCACAGGTAAATGGTTAACAAAGGTTCATATTCAGTACATAACAATACTTTGCAAATGAGGAGCATGCATAAAGAATGGGAGCTATTTCTACAGGTATTTCACACAACATTTTTTACCTACATTGCCTCGAGATACACATGTACAGAAATATTAGAATCAAATTATATCTGAAGGATATGCTGTCTTCCTAAAATCCGTCACATCCGTAGTGCAAGGGCTCCTGACAACTTGAGGGATTTTACGCCATGCATTGTAACTAACTTTTACAAAGTTGGCGATGCAATAAGGATGTATTCATAAATACATACATACTTTATGTAAATATCAATATGTACATACAGTAGACTCCATATATCTGCATATCCTATGCATGTGCTATGCTCAACTACATGCAAAATCTCAACCGATTATCCGAATTTGGAACGAGTAATATTAATTTGTGCAGAATTTAGTGGACAACAAACGGTGAAAATGGTGTTTGCCATCAAAATTTATTACTCATTAAATTATTACTGTAGACAAACAATGCAAAAAAAATCGCGCAGAAGTCTGCGTACCTTTGAGCAAAAATAATTTAAAATTCAAATTTAGCAAGACATTTTAGCTTAAACAATTTTAATATTTAGTTGGACCCCCATTAGCCTTAATAATTGCTTCAAGACGCCGGGTCATGGAGCTCACTAAATTTCTGGTCACGTCGGGAGAAATTTCATTCCAGACTTTTTCTATCCTCGATTTAAGCCCTGGAATTCCAGAAAATGACTCTTCTCTGACTTTTCTTTCGATGTGTTCCCAAAGATGCTCGATGGGATTCAAATCTGGACTTTGAGGAGGCCAATCCAATTTGACAATCTTATTTCTTTTGAAGTATTCCATGGTGGACTTCGCAGAATGCTTGGGATCATTGTCCTGTTGGAATGTATATCTTCTCCCAAGTCCAAGTTGCCTGGCAGATTCCTTCAAATTTCGGTCAAGTATACCTTGATATTTGAACTGGTCCATAATTCCGTCCACGAATTCCATTTTTCTAACCCCATTCGCCGCCATGCACCCCCATACCATCACAGATCCACCTCCGTGCTTTACGGTAGGGTTGAGATTCTTGGGATTTAAAGCTTGATTTGGTAGTCGCCACACTCGTCGACGTCCATCTGACCCAAACACATTATATTTCGACTCATCGCTCCATAAAATGCTATCCCAAAATGATTGGCCTTTGGAAATGTGGTCCCGTGCAAATTGAAGTCTTTTGGTTGCGTTTCTCTTTGAGATGAGAGGCTTTCGAACTGCTGGTCGGGACTTTAGGTTTTGCTTGTGTAGTACTCTCTGGATGGTATTGTGGCTCACCTTCTTCCCAAACATCTCCTCGACCTCAGTTGCAAGTTTCGGAGCACTTAGTGAAGGAGATATTACGACCTTTTTCACGACATGGCGGACTTCTCTCTGGGTCAACTTTGGTTTCCGTCCACTTCTTCTCTTATTTTGCACTGATCCAGTGAGTTTGAAATTTGTAACAATCCTCTGGACCGTCGATTTAGCTAATTTGTACTTCTCGCCTAATTTTTTGTATCCCAGACGCCCATTTTCATCACCTTTCCAATCTTGGATAATCCGATCGCGGATGGCTATGGAAATCTCTCTCCGTGGTGGCGCCATCATGACCTACGGTAAAACGAGTGACAAAATATTTGTTATGAATCTCTGAAATGTATTTATTAACTTACCTTGGTCAAACAAATCAGGGGACGTTGTTTACTTTACGAATTGCAGAAAGGTACGCAGACTTTTGCGCGCCGAAATTTTGTCATCTTATATTTCAGTATGTGTTCCACAACTAACACGAGTTATGGGCATTAGTTAGAAAAAATTCAAGTCCCCATTAAATTACCTGCAATTTGATACTAGTTGTTTCAAATTTGGATAATCGGTTGAGATTTTATATGCAACAGAGCATAGCACATGCATAGGGTATGCAGATATATGGAGTCTACTGTACCTAGTCGTATACACTCAAGTGTCAATAGCTGATTGCTAAAAAACTACGCCACAGAATTAAAATCTGATAAGTGCATTAGATTCGCCATGCGATTTACATTATGATTCACTATGGACTTTGTAATTTTTGAACATCTGGATAAATATATAGGAAATTGAAGAGAAGCAGGCGGCAATAGTTTTTCACAAAAAAAAAAATCCAAGAAAAATAGTGAATTTGACATGTGCTGAAAAAGTCAAAGGTATACTTTAATTTAGCCCAACGGACTATAAAAAGGTTCATGGGGACCGTATCGACAAAGAACAGTCGAAGAAGAATTTTTTGAAAACCAACAAGGACCACACCCATCGTTAAGCCTCTCAAGCCTGGAATCCGTAGAAATTCACGAAATTCCAACGGAAACCGGGCTCACTGCTGACAGTGTCGATGCAAATTATTCAATGAGTGCTCAAATTGAACCTTAGACTTAGGACTTTTAAATGTGGTACTTGCCACAGCCTGATCGAACCCCAAAGGAAAGCTAGATTAAAGAAATGCAGCAGTCACTTCAAGCGGTACGCTCCAAAATAAGTGAGCAGGATTATTTTTACAAATGAGGAGATTTTCACATCGAAAAAATCTTTTAACAAGCGAGTTGTCCTAATCTACGCAAAATCGGTCAGAGACATCCCCCGATATAGACAAAAGGTCAGAAAGTCACATTATCCAGGTTTTTTGATGATTTTTGCAGATGGGAGATAATTGGGGTAATTTCTCTACATTTTGCTGAAAATTGGGGGGAGGTGGGGGAATCAAATTTCTGAATAAATTTTTTTGAGTCCGTGGTACATCCCCTAAGTGAGATCCAATTCAATGGAATCGATGGGACCTCTCAGCAGGACTCAGCACGAATTTATAGTGCAAAAAATGACCCAAGCGTAGCTAAAAAAAACAAATTCCGGTCTTTATCCCCAATCAGAAATGGTCATCATCCTTTCTGGATTTGAATCACCGGAATATGAAAAATGGTCAAAGTTAGGGACAAAGGTGTGTTCTAAGCGCCGTAGAAGTGCGGAGGCTTGGAAAAAATTTCTGACCCCGGAATGCCACAAAATGTCCCTGGAATCGGTGCGTAATTCCATCGAGGAGTGGTCGTGTTAGTGTGGTCGCAAAAATTTAGCGTAGCATTGACGCAGGAGGAGGAAATTTTTAAGACTAAAAATTGTTTTTGAATTGAAATTTATCTGGCTTTTCAGTAAAATTAGTCAAAAATTGCTAAGTTGAGAACTACAAAAGTAATAAAGCTATATGTCATTGACACTTGAGTGTATACGACTAGGTAGACTTACACATATTTACATACGTACATACCTAAACTTTTTGAGGCGTACATAATGCATGTGACCAACATGGGAGTTAGGGTTAATCCGGAATCTATTTATAAATGATATGTAGTACATGTACAGCACATATGAATTTATGGGGCCAGAAATTTTGACTCAAAATTCCCATCACACCCTTCACGTCTGGTCCTTTACATGCATAAGATGCCTTAATGGCACTAACTTGACCAGCGCTTACATATAACCATGTATGTATATAAATACATATATACTTCACAACTTTTTTTGAAAGGTTGACCCTGTAGGCGATTTGATCCTCTAAACTTTAACGTAGAACCATTAACTTCGGAAGGAAAGTATTTTTACCAGGAAGGCTAAATTCGATTGGATCATTTAGCCAGAAGCTTGTCAAGCTTGTCCAATCAGACCTATGATTTCATTCTTGTAGATAAAAACGTGTCACTTAAAGTTAACCAGATTTTACTGGAAAATTTATGAATTTTATCCATTCTTTTCCTCCATTCCAGCCACATATTCCAAACCATTCAACTAATTCGACACGAGAATATTTCCTACAATAAAATGTACCCCACCGATTCACAAGGAAGCGAAGAAGGCCGACTTGCTGCCGTCCAACGCCACCAATCTCGATACAAGGCGGCCTCCACGGCGACCAGGAATGCCGCGCGGCTCAAGCGCCTGGCCGAGCTGAACGAGAAAGCGGAACGTTTAGGGATTCGGGACGGATGTCCGCTGGGCAGTACCATGGCGTCAGAAGAAGGAGCAGTACTTCCCCTCACCAGTTCTGGAAACGATGGTAATTCAATTAGAGAAAGTTTCCACATTTTGTTTTCTAAAGATTTAGAATAATAATTGAATGCATATTATGTAAATCAGGGAGGTTAGATGATGATGCGCTTCGAGCTCGATGGGCTGCTAGGATGCAGGAGCAGTACAACGAGACAAATAATACGGGACGACCAGAGGGAGAAACTTCGGTAATTTAAATATTTTAATTAATCCTGAGAGTTAAATGTACACATATTTACTGAATTAGGTATGTAACATCGCAAATAATTAACTACATATTGTGGATTTTTTCACTGTTTAGGGAGATCTTGGTGCCAGTACCAGTCAGCAAAGCGTTCAAGATCGTTCCGTGGACGGAGTAAGTGTGCACTAAAAAAATAAAATTTAAATGATTATAAAATTAAGTAGGTTTCTTAAATATTTCAAATGAAATATTTCATAATTTAGGAAAATTACGAGATAAAAGGTCTTTGTCCAAAGCATATTGCCGTCTTGGAAGAAAAAGTTGCACAAATAAGGACCCCCCCGGATGTCGCCGTCTTGCAGAAAAATTCGAGGCGTTTGAGCAAGATAAAAAATAAACTTTCGATCATTAAGGCTCAGAACTTGACCACAATAGTAAGGAAATAATTTGATTTATTCATTCAAATATTTTACGGCATTCAGGAAAATATTACTATATACAAAAAAATACGACAAAACTAAAAAAAATGCAGAAATTTTTAAATTCATTTCTAGAGTTTTGCTCGATTTAAAATAAGAGGACTCAATTTAAGTAACAATTTCATGAAAAAATGCTCAGAAATTCATAATTTTACGTTATTCGTAAATATTAAATATGTATAAGTATATTTCCACGGTTTTCATACCCATGGAAATATATACACATTGGGGGTACTCATTACATTACGAGTCGCATTGTTGGCTAAAAAAGTTCGCAAGTTAGCAAAAAAATGCTTTAAAATTCATTTGCGAACTTGCCCATCTCCAAGGCTATCATTTAATTAGCAATTTTATTTTTTCCATGGGAACATGCGAAATCGTAATGACATGAATACCCCAAAACAAAATTTATTGAAAAATTGACCATTCACTTATGTATGTATATATTTACATAATTCCACTTACTGATTTTTCCCAGGGTCTCCAATCTTTCGAACACCTCGTACAACGGGAGATCACCCTTCTCAACAAAGTCACCAACCTCCTGACCTCTCACCAACGTGCGTTATCCGCCCTGGAAAGGATCGAGGTAGAAGGTCCCCTCCTCCGAGAATGGATGTCCCGAGCAATCCAAACCTTCCAAAGCAGAGAAAATCTCGTCCCCACGATCCTCAACGAGTGGGACGAAGCTAAAAAGAAGATCAAAAAGCTTTCGCAGCATGGCAAAGATTTGAAACTATTCTGCGCCGAAGGTTTCATCGAGTCGAATAAATTCACGACTTTAATTAACCAATTAAAAACGGACTGGAGGAAATTGAAGGGGTTTAAAGAAGTTTATTTCGCTCGAGATAAAAAGGTGACAAAGTAGATTTGTGATGAATACAAATGTACACACTTAGAAATTTGGTATACTCAGGCAGGTATTGATTTATCGGTATTAAAGTTGCTACCGCTTGGTATTAAAATTATACCTGTCCTGAAACATTTGTTATCGAAACGGTAAAATTGTAATACCTGGCTATTACTACATCGTATTTACTTATCAATACCGCTTTGGTAGCGTCATATGTACATATGTACATGATTACAACCGCTTGGTATTGGCTTCTGGATTTCTAAGTGTGTATGTGCAATTAATAATTTTGGGTTCAACTTTATCCATGATTTTTTTTTGTGTGCAGATTTTATGCTCAATTTGTGTCGGACAAGATGTGGATTTCGTTTTGATGTGTGGACACCCCTTTTGTGGAAACTGTATACAGCAGATGACGCGTTGTGCGACGTGTCGCGAACCGATTACTGGGATGATTAAGATTTATTGGCAATTGTAAATATGGTGCAGCCCCAGTACTAATAATTTATTTATACTTTCAAATTTCCAATACTTGCAAATTAAATAAGTTAAATAAAGTCAAATAATTACAACTGATTAATCGATATGAATGTAATCTGATGAATTTTTTCTAAAAGTTACGCAGTACAAACAAAAGATTAAATTTGGTGCGAACTTCTTTAAGAACTTTTGAGCGAAGGTAATATATAAGAGTAAATACATGTTGAGTTTTGTGCTGCTACAATTAACAACTATTTAACGAATTTGAATATTTTTTAGTGAAACCGAATAAAGAGGTGCAAAATATTTTCATTGTCTTTTCGTTTCTTACCCACAAGATTCACCACAATTTACCAGGTATTATGTATTAATTACGAGCGGTATGTAAATGCATAAACTTTAACCCGTGTACATATAATAAATAGGGGAACGTTCGTAAAATACGTCATCGCGATGACCAGGCTTCAAAATCGATATTGAATACATGTAAGAAGGGAAATTTAATTTGCGACAAAAAATTAAAAACATGTAGGTATATCACGCTTAAAAATAATATTACCCGTTTGAAAAATAGATAAATGCACTCGTAATTCTACACCTAACAACTTAATGAAAATGTATTTGATATGAAAATGTAATAGTATTTTTAAGTGTAAAATTGTAAAGGATGCGTTGTTGTACAATTGCATGCCATTTTATTTTAAAATCTGTGTGAACAAAATAATTATACATAAGTAAATACTTATAAAACATGACAATTCCATTTTTAATGAATTTTTTACACTTCGACACAAGAAATTGCAAATATCCGCTTTTATTACAATTTTAAATTAAAACTTGAGAATTACATAAATATTAAAAATACAACACATATTAAAAAATATATATTTAAATTAATAGCAAACGTATTAATATTGAGATTTGGCAAATAATTAGAATTACATTTAAATCACTCATTAAAATTTATTCATCAACGAATTTCGTTAAAAATATACTTTTGGAAACCTTGCAATCAGCAAAAATGTTAATTTAAAGTAACATTAACTACATATAAATCAAATATTCTGGAATAAAATCTTTGATAAAAGTTATCATTCACAAATCATCATATCACAAATATGATATATATTTACCAATATATCAAACTCTTCCTGTACAAACTAACTATATTACATGTCAGCTACGAAGTGTATGATATATTACAACTTCATTATTGTCTTAAAGTACCTACCTACATATGTTAACTTTTTAAATTTTTACCCACAAAGAATATTTTTGAATTAAAAAATAAATTAATATCAACTTCAACGAGAATTTGATGAATTATTGCAAAATATTTTCTTTTAAAACGTCAGTAACGCATTACACTTGGTTATTGATCAATTAAGGATCTTTTTTCATTTAACTTATAAAAATCAATAGAAAAATTATAGCTACCGGCTCACCCACTCCTATTTTCTACTCAATGCTTGTTATACTGATTTCTTAATGCTCCTTTAACATTCTCATACAGTTTAACCAACCGAAACTTTCTGAATAGAATTATATATGTATACTATGATAATGCAGTAATGCTTAATGAACATCAATCAACATTTATTTGACGTTCAAATGTGTCGAGCTATAAACGAGTTTTACCGAATCAAGCTCTTTATCAACCTGGAATTATTCACATTAACTACTTGTCATATTTCCCTAAGTTCTTGTATTTAGAACGACAATTTTATATTTTTATACGATTCAATTATGCACATCGCCGCCTTGGACAGCCACCAACGCATAACACGTGTGCTCTTACCATGGCACCAAATTTATCAGTGAATGTATCCTTTTCGGAATTGGACCAATTGAGTGACAGTTTCCTTCAAAATTGCCCCATGGGCATGACGATGATGCCAAGACGGTATTGGAAGTAATGTCGGAAAAACAATTAGCAGAAGAGAAAGCGTCATCATACATACAGAAGTTACGGTCACGAGGTGTGGATTAAATATGACGAGAAGGAACTACTAGCTCCTTGATGGGTACACCCACACAATCTGCAATTTCTTGAATGCAGAAGCCTGATCAGCGATATACTGATTTACCAATCGTCAGCACTGTCTCCCGTTTCATCATGCAACATTTTTAGCAGTATCGCACCAGCTTTTTTCTTTTCATATCGTGATAAATACGTATTTCTTTAATTTTTGGATTTACTCCTAATTGTTTTATTTAGACTTACATCAAAGACACCAAACACCGTCTTCGAAGCGTATGTATCTCTTCTACATTTACTACAACAAGGTCACCTTCCTGGCGAAACAACCAGACAGTCTTTGTTGACATACAAGCTATTTGAAACCTATCTAATTTATAGCTCGTCTTAATACCAAGAATCTTTTAAACTGAATAACTAATTTAGTGTAAGGGGCACATTACCACGTGCCATTAACTATCCTATATTCTAAGCTTAATGTCATCTCTTCTACATTTACTACGACAAGGTCAACTTCTTGGCGAAACAACCAAACAGTCTTTGTTGACATACAAGCTATATGAAACCTATCTAAGATGCAACTCTTCTTGAAATCGCACTCTTTTAAATAACAAATTCAATATCATGGACACATTACCACGTACTGATCATCCTATATTCTAATCTTTTAGACTGAAATCGTGTAATTAACAAGAAATAGTCAGTTTTTAAGATATTAAATACACCTACAAATAGCTACTTGATTGTCTACCAAATGAAATTCAAATCATCATATTGGTTAAGCTAAGTCGTAAACTTTGGTGTAATAACTTTCTATCATACGGATAACCTAAAAGATAACTGTGCTTTTGATACCTGGAGATCATTGGAAGTCATAATATGTACCTTATTAATGACCGTCTTGATTATATCGTTACTATTAATTTGTGTGAACTATTTAAATATGTGAGCTCGACATTGTACATATATAGATAATCATTTATCATACGGATAACCTAAATGTTGCATAATGCACATGAAGATGATGATGCAACATCATGAATAATGACGTCAATGCAAATCACATTTAAATTACTATTACATATTAATATTTCCTTGTTCCGGGTTACGGTGTTACTTTGTATTATTAGCTTATCTGCACATGAAATCACATCGCGGATTTCATCATTCCCGTAATTTTAGGGAATATACTTCCTGGTATTTCTGTATATAAAGAGCACATTTTGAGAATAAAATCAGTAGTGAAAAATACTCGTACACATCTCCTCCTCCTCTCTCATACTCATTGCATACCTTATAGTGCAACCTCTGATATCGGTAGGCTGCGTGACGGATCAGAGTGGGTCGCAGTAACCCTTGCGCTATCTAGGTACACCTTAAGCAGATAATCAATTATCTGCTCTCACAAGCATCTGCACAGATAACCAGTTATCTGCTGCATTCCTAACACAGGGCAATATCCCATTATTGTCCACTAAAAGATAACTGTATTTCTGATACCTGGAGGATGGAGATCACTAGAAGTCATAAAATATACCTTATTAATGACCGTCTTGACTGTTAATTTATATGAACTATTTAAATATGTGAGGGCCAAATTTTGTATAAATAATCACCTCACCAATTCAAGAATGCTGCTAATTGGTGGACTAGGATACCAAAGAAGTGGGAGAGCTTCAAATACTCGTGTTTAAATCGAAATAACGTAAAACATAACTACAGAAAATATCGATAAATTTCCGGTGCTCCATCTGGTATAAAATTACCATTACTTAAATCTTGGAAAACCTAACTGTATCACCCCTGCCTGCTCTCTCATTCTGGGGGCTGTCCAGCGAGAATTGTACTGAATAAAGGATCGCATACTGCCTAACTATCGGACCTTTCATTTCCTTGTTAGTCAAGAATCTTTGCGACTTTACATGCACAAAAGATCCCCATATTTTTTTACATACTCCAGAGAGAAAGTTTTAGAAAAGCTTACTTTGTATGCTAGAAAAATCCTAATACCAAAAATTGTCCTCACAGCATCCATTAAAAATTATGTGGATAGAAATTCATATACAGAAAGTTACTACCATTTATTATTTTGCGTCTAATTAATTCTCCACTTTTTCTGAGGTGCGATTTAATTAACACTTCATTAATTTTCAAGTACACTAACTTCTCATGGACTCTGTACATGGTAGTATTAGCCGGACCACGTAAGAGCAGGACGGAGAGCAGACAAATGTGCAGTAGAAACCGCTAACTGCCCGTAAGAAATACATGGGAAGCCGATGGCGGTGGTGCACCACTTGCCTCCCAGGTATTTCTTACGGGCGGTAGGCGGTTTCTACTGCACATTTGTCTGCTCTCCGTCCTGCTCTTACGTGGTCCGGCTAATACTACCATGTACAGAGTCCATGAGAAGTTAGTGTACTTGAAAATTAATGAAGTGTTAATTAAATCGCACCTCAGAAAAAGTGGAGAATTAATTAGACGCAAAATTGCAAGTTAGTTATCCTGTCACCGTGTAACGTTTCTCACAATTTAGCAAACGTGCACCAATTTCGCTCAAAATAAAAAATGAGTTATAAAATTATCTCAAAGTTAAATTGGTTCCCATAACAAGTCTATGAATAAGTGAATTAATCTAAATATTGAAGTACCCTATCTAGATACCTATCTACTTAATAAAAATTTTGAAAATTGATCTAATTTTACGTAATGACGCTGCCCATACCGCCTATCGTGTCATGATTATCCAAGTCTAAAAGAATATGGTTCAGGATTTTGTCCAACATACATATTTGTCTTACTAATTAATAAAGCTATAAATATGTATCAATATGTAACGTAAACTTGAACACGAGGTACATAAATCTTAACTGAAGTCTGTAAATTTGTGTCGTGAAGTCGTCCCCTGTAGAAATGGCATTTGGACGGAAAGGTAATTGACATCGATGATGGGAATTCTGTGTATTTGTTATAATCAAAATTAATAATTGGAATTTTCCTCTGGAACAAAGTTTGGAAAAAAGAGGTGACATTTTTACATACATTCTTGCCTTGGGAGCCATTGGATTATTTTTATTATGGAGAATAAAGTCCAAAGTCTGGCTGACTGTACATAAATCTGGAAGAAAACGTGTGTAATTATCGAGCTGACAAATTGACCAGGAGCGAAACATGTAAATGAACAAGTTTTAAATAATATGTACCTTTATGTCAAAGGTCACATGACCTAAATGAATCCCAGTCCAACAAGGTGACGAAAGCTATTCGAATTCCAATCCCTCGTTCCTCCATTTTAGTCCGTACTTTCTTCTCCTCTTGGCTGGAAAACCTATACACCGAGAAATTAATTATCGTTACTAATTACCACACAGCATGATGAGGGATAAAGGCCATATATCATTTAAATAAATAAATAAATTTGTTTGTAATTGATTCATTGAATTAACAAAAAATAACACAAAGAGTTCCACAAAAGCATTAAATAAACCAGTTCCTTGTGACTTACCAAATTCGCCAAGGTGAACAGCTATTAGGTGACCGAGTCCAATTTAAGATGGAACTCGGTAAATTTAAAATTTCACATTTTAATGGGCACTCAACAGCTGCAACACGTCGAACGAATGTCGGCTTCAAAATGGATGCAGAAAGAGGTGGCTGGCTCCAGCTTGTACTAAAATATGTCCAGCATATGCTTCGGGGCGTGCATAAAGGATGTGAGGGATAAATTTGAAGAGGACAACCATCAAAGGCATACGTATTTCTATCTCCTATCTGTCATAACGTGGGAGAAATAGGGATAAAAATGTGTCGAAAATTTATTTCAAATGTTGGACTCATACTTTGTGTACGGTCCTTAGCTTCCTTTTTGGAATCTCAATTATACAATGTAAAATCGGCCCAATTCGTGGGAACCCGACTTGATGGACAAAATCCTGTATGCTTTTGGCAGACAAAGGGTTTCATTTATTTGGAATTTTCCTCCTTTCATCGATTCATTTTAGTACATTGGAATGTTTTATAAATAATTTCATGCAGGTAATATTGGTAGCACAAAGTGCTGAAATTTTCGTTGGAATGGTATACATATAAACACTCGTACTCATATATATTACATTTGCATGCATTCAAAGACATTTATTTAAACAAGTGTGCATTTATATGTATATTTATATTTATTTATGTTTTTCATGTGCATAGGTAATTCATATTTATATATGGCGAGACGTATGTAAGCTATGCGTAATAATGTACAGATGTATTAATCTGTCCAGATTTAATGAGATTAATGGGTGCAATCACAAGTATGTAGTTTTTATCAATGTGAGCAGAAATAGAACACTTGGTTATTTCCGTGTCACTTACAAATGTAGATCCGTCGTGCTTTTCCATATTGCTTGTATAATTCGAATAAGCGTGCCTTATTTATTATTAGAGTTGGTGTGAACATTGATACATAAGTTCGTTGAATAATTTTTCAATTACATATAGTTTTTGTTAGTAAGAGGAATAAGAAAGCTTAAAGATTTCATGAAACACGTTTTTGAAATACTAGATGGCTATACTTAACAGGAACAATTTTTCATATGCAATTGACATTTATAATATTTGATTTAGTATGCATGAAAATTTGTTCATATTGCAAGAATTATTTTCATGACTTATATAATTAACGATAAGTGTAACGGTTACAATTCATATTAAGGTCGGAATTTTAAGAGGTACATAGCAATGCAGTGGCCTGCGGAAGCGTGGGGACCCAGAGACAATGCCCCAAAGTTATTCCATGTCCACATGATCTGGCTCATGTTACTTATATTTATGAAGCCTGTCCTAAATGCAATGTTAATGTTTCCACACGTCTCCACAGCTTCCGCGGCCACTGATAGAAAATACAGATTGTAGGTTAACTAGTCCCCTTCTTCATCCTCCATCATTGTCCAGCACCCACTGTCCTCGCTGGCCAAGGACAGGGCGTCCCAGTCCAACGAGTATTGAGACGAGCTGAGCGATCTCGTCACTTCCAATCCGTACGCCAAAGAAATGTCGTCGCTGCCCAATTCTGCAGATGCGGCCTCATCTCGCGTCGCCGTCCCGATGTGGAGCTCCGTCTCGATCTTGGCAAACCGTGGGATCACGAACTGTAACAATTAAAATCTAAATTTATATATGTAAATGCCATCGCCTTTTTGATGTCTTGCATCAAAATGCAACTATTCCATTCCTATTTAGTTATTAAGTATAGAGTACAAATTCATGATAATGTACATAAACATGTTGGAAAATTCTAAATATATGTACATACATACTACAGATCATTTTGCATAAATAAGCACAATTCTAATCCTACTGTTCATCCGATATTAATAGTCTGAAAAAATCTGAAAGGTTTCCTGGCAGAAAATTGACATTCTTTTCCAAAAATCAAATAATCTCTCAGAAAAATTTCCAAGGAATTGAGACAATTAATATTGGCTGAACGATAGTATGTATAAAGTAAATACATATTCATGATAATTTAGAAGTCTATAAATTTGACTACAAATATACCTGCAGCATATAATTCACCGTGAAATTTGGACACCCCTCCCTCCCCAGCCCCGTCGGTGCTACATAAGGTATCTCAACCGTCCCCCTCCACTCCGACTTTCCCTCCGAAAAAGACCCACTTTCTCCCTGCCACACAATATTCACCTCACTCGGCCGCATGTACCGTCTCCGACGAGACATAAATTTGTAACCGACATTCTGCTGCAACGTGGCTTTCACCACTAACGCCAACGACTTTCCGTTCCATACTTCGACCCGAAATGGAAACTTGTCTCCCGGGACGGCACACCCGCTTTTGAGGGAAACCCGCATTTTGATCTCGTCCTTCGATGGGGTCGTAAAAGTGGTCGTTTTCCTGATCTGTTCGGTAAACTGGGCTTTCTCTTTGGGCACGTTGCCAATTATGACGATGTCCCGTTTAAGGATGAACATCTCCTTGCGCCCGTACTGCGACTGGGAGCGGGCCGTGAGCATGAGACCGTACCAGGAAAATGCGTTCAGCACGACGAATGATGACCATAAGTCGAGGGAAAGAGGGAGAGAGAAGGGGATCTTGGTGGGAATCTCGGCTGCGAGGGGGGTTCCCTCGGCTGTAAAAAAATGGGATTTTTTTAAAAATTTTGTCGAGTTTATGAAAAAAAGTTTTCTTTATTATGTACACACTTAAAAATAATGTTACCTTTTCGAAAAGTAAATACAATATGTTAAGTAAACTAGATATAAATATGTACAAAATCCAAAGTATGTATTTGTTAACTTGATAAAGAGTAAAGTTTATCTATCTTGGATTTAGTTTACTTAATTTAAAATTCAGCCTATGTTAATTTTTCGAAAGGGTAACATTATTTTTTTAAGAGTGTAAACCTGGACTCTTTTGCAGACTCCATGATCCACACGGGGAGGTGTTTGTCTTATCCAAGTGATGATTTAAACTCGTCGCTTTTCCTTTTTTGACTTGTTCCGTGTAAAAGACGTAATCCGTGCGACGAATTAAGGTGAGCTTCACGTCTGAAAATGTACAGATGTAGCAAAGTATGTACATAACTAACGCTACATATTCAGACTATCTAGATGAAGACTCTTAAATGATAATTACCAGCAAAAAAAATAAGTATGTACATATGCAATAAGCTTGGTTTTTAGAAGCTTCGTATATGTACTCAAATCTCATTCTGATTTTAATAAAGAATTAAGTACTTATCTTACATACAAACTAAAAACTTGGATTTTCCACAATGCGATAAATATTAAGCCCTGTGTTAATTAAGGAAAATACAATAAACATTTTTTTAGTGACAGGAAAAAAATATATGGACAAACTACTAGTCTAAAAGGTTGAAAAGTTGGAGAAAGTGGGCAGAATTAAAACTGGGAAAGTCGACTTAAGCTACCGATATGTACACTCTAAATAAAAATGAGTAAAATTTACTTAAGGTTGGGCAAAAAAGAGGATGACACAACTAAAAGGTAAAATTTACCCAAAATTGGGCAAATTTTACCTTCTAGTTGTGTCATCCTCTTTTTTACCCAACCTTGGGTAAATTTTACTCATTTTTATTTAGAGTGTACATACATATATTGCGACATGTCTATGTAAATATTTGCATGCATAGACACAATACGTAATAATTAATTAAAAACGGCTCAATTACCATACAACTTGTTCCCCTTGGGTCCCCCGTTGAACACGAGATTCCCTGTAATGTTCTCTCCTGCTTGATAAATTAGCACGTTCCGGTCAAAATTGACCCCTTGCAGACAACTTTTCACTGACATGCTTCTTCCATTATACACAAGTCAATACAAATTTCTCAATTTCAACATCAAGTTGTGAACAAGTATGTGGTGGACAATATTTATCTAAAAGTGAAAGCGGTTGAAAATCTGAGTCAACCTAAGCAAAAGAAAGCCAGCTGGAGAACTGGTTGACTCAATCGTACTTACTTTCTCCTTGGGAACTTGTTCTATGACATTTTCGCAATACTAAAGCATCCCTGTATGGAGAAATTGCTCGACTCAGACATATATATATATGCATTATTCTTGAACAGAGACATGCAAACTCTGTGATGTACATCGGTACATGCGCATAAAAATTAAGAAAAATACGTACATACCAATGAAAGTATGCCACACAAAAGAGCATTCAGCAACTTTTGGAAAGATAATCGACGTACATATTACCAATTTCAAATATATGTTTTGCATGTTTAGGTATCTACATCAAATCAACTTGAAAAAGCTTACGCCTGAACTTTTATCTATTTTAGAGTGATACATAAATGTGAGGACAATTATACGTTGTGCTTGTCATGTCGGTTGGAAATTCATGCCAAAGAATATCAACCATTTGTGGCATGCATATTTATGTAAATACTTATATGTATACATATTGAAAAATTGCGAACGTGTACATGCATGTTGAACATTTGTCATTAAACACATACACATACAATTTGGTAATAAATCACTACTGATCAGAGTACATAATGTTGCTGTAATGAAAAATTTACTACTTTGTAGCAAACTTTTACCAATTATGGTAGAAAGTTGTCATCAAATCAATACCATATGGAGTATGTACACATGACTACGAGATTTTAACAATGCACACATATTTATATGCATGTATAGTGTCTTTGTTCCTGCACTAAATATGCAGTTTTTATTTTTGGATAAAACATCTAATGGAACCCATTAGAATGTTGTTGTATCAATTCCTTACACATACATACAACCATAAGTACATACATACATATATTTGCAATATCAATTATAGTTTACCGAAGTTTTAATAAATCGAAACTTGGGTAATGCAAAGGAGCCCGACAAAAATGCTAACGGGGACGTTTTTTAATAACATTTAACCAGAGGAGAAAGCTACATACTTACTGCAAACCAGCCTTATTTATTTTAGTTTGATATTAACCACAGTATATACATAGGTATCTGTATTTTTGCAATTTGAATGATAAGCCATGTGAAAAATTGATGTGGTTGAAATCGATAAACCTCAAATTATTTATTTACACGAGCCTCTACCCTGTGTTAGGAAAGTTTCTCCCTATTTTTCCTTTAAGTGTTTGAAAAATAACGGTAAAAGTTGTAAATATGTATAATTTTTAAATAAGGCACACAATGTTTGAAATTTCAAACGTCAAGAACGGCTAAAGGCAAGAATTACCTCTTCGTGTAATTTTAAATGATATGATATAAAAGCTATGTAAACAAAATTGAATATTTTGACTAATTTTGAGTATGTAAATTGGATGCAGAGAGTGCATGAAATTCATAGGAGATACATACGTATAATTCATACACTCTTAATACCCCGGTGTTAATCGTCACCAAAAGATATTGATATGACTTCACCAAATGGTTAATATTTTTCACCACTTGATGATAAATCGTGCCCGCATGGTGACCAATTTTCATGGCAATTTCGCCACAATTAGGTGAGAAGCATTATCACGGCACGGTAATGTTCGGTGACGATTAACACCAGATTTTTAAGTGTATAACTATATTTACAGCTACGAATTGCACAATACAAATGAATGTATCGTATGTTATACACTCTTAAAAATGATGTTACCCTTTCTAAAAGTAAATGCAATCTCAATTACAAATTATCTAAGTCAACTCTACTAAATCCAAAGTAAATTTTCCTCTTTGTCAATATATGTATTTGTCTTTACTGAATATGTAAATGACTATTATTAGCCCTTGTATGTAAATGGCAATTATTTATTTGTTTATTGATAAGCATTCTTATTAATCACTTCGTAAAAGAAAGTTCTCAGCGCAAAAGATACATAGAATTACGTAACGGTAATATTACGAGACAACATCGTATATATTCTTAGTTGCATCCTTTGATAGCCGACCGGAACGCTATTTCCGAACCTACAGGTCCATCGCGTCCAGAGAGGCAGGTAAAATTTCCGGAGAAGTCTGCATAATAGTACAATGTCCAATTTGAGTTCCCAGTTGCGATCGCGTAATCCGCCAGAAATCCAAAATTGTGAGCGAGGTCTGTCGTAAAGATTAATTCTGTCCGCTCCGTATTTCTTCCGTCGTACGCGACCAGGGCTGGCGTGTCAGTTTCCGCTGGTCCGGCATATCTAAGCGAGTTTGTCTTCTGTGGTACCGTAGAATTTATGCAAGTTGGCGTCACTCTGTAGCCAGAGTTTTCCACGTAGGGTAAATCAAAACCAGTCATGCTGTAGAAAAACCACCTGCGAGTAAAAATACATTGGTAATAATATCACCTTGGATATGATACAAAAACCTACTTCAAGCAACTTTGTGGAGCCTTTTAAGATGGCATTAATGCCATCTTGGTAGTCAATGGCAACACATTTGGGTGGAAAAGACCCCCACCGGCCAACCACTTGACCGATCATGCCCATCTCCGAACTCATCCTTACTTTTTACCCGAAGATGAAGTATGCAAAATTTCAAGTCGATAGCTTTTGTTTAAAGAGAGTTATCGTGCCTACAGACGGACGGACAGACAGACATCTTGACAGATCTATAAGGCCATCTTAAAAGGCCTAAAACGGTACCCAGGTCTTAAATTTTTAGCCTGAGTCAGGGCTTATGGAACCGTCATGTCCGTCCGTCCATCCGTCTGTCCGGCACGATAGAGCCAAAACGGCTGAACCCATTGACTTGAAATTTTTACCAATGCATATTGGACAAACGAGTTCGAAGATGGGCGAAATCGGTCAAGTGGTTGACCGGTGGGGGTCATCGGAGTAGGTGGGGTGTTTGCACCAAAATGTCAAAATTGTCGCAGAAAGCTGAAATTTGGTACAGAGGTTGATAATGGTTTCTAATGAAAGAATATAAAGTAAAATTTCAAAAATTTTCATCTGGAGGGACCCTTGGGCGTTACCCATACCGATTTTTAAAACATCCAATCGAACTGAAAATTGGTGTGGGGTTTGCTAATGGAAGAGTATAAATTGAAATTAAACACATTTTCATCTGGACAGACCCTATGAGGTGACCCAAACTAATTTTTCAAAATCAAATCGAGCTGAAATTTAGTAGAGAAGTTTATAATGGCTCCTAATGGGACAATATGAAATTCATATTATGAATTCAAATAGGAACAATTTTCATCTGGAGGGGCCGTATTGGTGACGAGAGACCCATACAGATTTTTTAAATTGTTTTACATGCATTTATGAATGTAAAACAATTTTAAAATTTAAATTCATACTATTCGAATAGTAACAATTAGGAGCCTGTGTAGCAAATTTCAATTTAAAAAATCTGTATGGGTCTCTCGTCACCAATACGGCCCCTCCAGATGAAAATTGTTCCTATTTGAATTCATAATATGAATTTCATATTGTCCCATTAGGAGCCATTATAAACTTCTCTACTAAATTTCAGCTCGATTTGATTTTGAAAAATTAGTTTGGGTCACCTCATAGGGTCTGTCCAGATGAAAATGTGTTTAATTTCAATTTATACTCTTCCATTAGCAAACCCCACACCAATTTTCAGTTCGATTGGATGTTTTAAAAATCGGTATGGGTAACGCCCAAGGGTCCCTCCAGATGAAAATTTTTGAAATTTTACTTTATATTCTTTCATTAGAAACCATTATCAACCTCTGTACCAAATTTCAGCTTTCTGCGACAATTTTGACATTTTGGTGCAAACACCCCACCTACTCCGATGACCCCCACCGGTCAACCACTTGACCGATTTCGCCCATCTTCGAACTCGTTTGTCCAATATGCATTGGTAAAAATTTCAAGTCAATGGGTTCAGCCGTTTTGGCTCTATCGTGCCGGACAGACGGATGGACGGACGGACATGACGGTTCCATAAGCCCTGACTCAGGCTAAAAATTTAAGACCTGGGTACCGTTTTAGGCCTTTTAAGATGGCCTTATAGATCTGTCAAGATGTCTGTCTGTCCGTCCGTCTGTAGGCACGATAACTCTCTTTAAACAAAAGCTATCGACTTGAAATTTTGCATACTTCATCTTCGGGTAAAAAGTAAGGATGAGTTCGGAGATGGGCATGATCGGTCAAGTGGTTGGCCGGTGGGGGTCTTTTCCACCCAAATGTGTTGCCATTGACTACCAAGATGGCATTAATGCCATCTTAAAAGGCTCCACAAAGTTGCTTGAAGTAGGTTTTTGTATCATATCCAAGGTGATATTATTACCAATGTTCAGAATAAAATGTTGGAGTTTGTTGACAAGTCGTTATTCGATTCACACCCTCAATTATTACAGACTATTTTAATTACTTTGTAAGAACTATGGTTATTTTTTGTGCAAAGAATAAATAATACCGGCCGAGAGTCTGTTTAAACCCGCCGCGCAGACCATTAGCCAATAGAATACTTTTGACCACTTTTGACCATTTTCTACCATTTTGGCCACTTTCGGCCACTTTTGACCACTTTTGACCACTGGCCAACAAAAAACGATTTTACCCGGCAAAAGCGAAACACTGACTATACTGCCGAACCATTACTGCACGTTATTTCGTACCAATACCACTTTGGTAGAGTCATATATCGCTTGGTCTTACACATTGGTGCTAAATCATTACTGAACAGAGTACAGGTATGGCTCTACCAACACTGGTAATAACAGGCATTACCTTTTATGTAATATTATGTGAATGAAAAATTTACTACTCAGAAACAAACTACTACCAATCCGGTAGGAAGCTATTACTAAATCAATACCAGTACGGGATATACATATACTACCACATTTTTAACAGGGTACATATGTAATTACATAATACGAAGTGAATACATACCACCCATGAGCCCTGTATGACTGCACGGCTGGAAGAAAGTGTTGCCATTCCCAAGTTGATAAGTTTGACTCCTTGGTTCGAAAAGTCATCTCAGCCGCGGTACAGTCAGGTCCGTGGTAAAGGGTCAGCTCTTGGAGGAATCCTGCGCACGTGGCGACGAAGAGGAATAACGTGAAAATTGTTTTGTCCATGATTTTATGAAAATTATAGCCGCTTTGATCAAAATTTGGGTGTTCTGTGTTCACTGGTGTGTTTGTGATCAGTATTTTATATCATGTTCAAGTGGTGGTTGTACATCCTCCAAATTCATCCCACTGGGTTTTCACAAATCAACTTATCTGAAAATAAGTTATATATTTATGTAATTACAGACGAGCATGTTAAACATTTGATTATCTATGTATGAAAAATTATGCAATGAGCAACCAGTGTTCGAGATAAGGCTTCGAGTGAGAAATCTTCCCATTAGAAAAAATAAGTGCCCAGGTGCTACAGCTTGGCCTTACTTATACGGGCCCATGCAAATTTGACATCCGTAAAACTTTACTACAGAGCTATATATGTATTACTACAAGGTATTACTTATCAATACCATTTTGCTATATGTACATGTACATATGTATGAATACTGCTTGGTATTATTTTAAGACTGAATTTCTAAGTGCGTGGTTTTGCCTCCTTGTTCAAGGAACATTGTACTACAATTCCATAAACTTAAAAGATATTGCGAAATTATGTTAGCCCAAAACTCATTGCACCTGAGCCATATCACGACATGAGTTTAATTGGAAAGGTGCGCTGTTATCAATGCATTGTCGATACGGAAAATAATATCGAAATTATTGGGATATTATTTATTACCGTCAATGAAGGTGTTAAGGTACATATCTATGTATGCACAGGTTAAATCATGGTTAAATACATATATATTTATGTATTTATTGTGTCAACTTAGAATTCGATGACCCTAAAAAAATCGTCAAAATTAACACATTTTTAATAATTTCGTTGTTCTGGAAATTTATTTTAAAATTCTGGATGACGAACTTGTAGAGCACGAAATTCTACCTACATATATAACATATTTAGTTGTATGTTTTAACTTGTATATAATTTAATACAAAAATAATTGAACTTTAATCCAATAATAGTTTTTTGTATACTCGGTTCTTGGCAGTGAAAAACTACAAGTTTGGTTTTATGTTGAATTTTAACCTTATAAATTATAGTAAGCTATACTAAATAAATAATATAATACGTACATATGTAATTCTCTGGAGCAAAAACACAAATGTTCTTTTTTCTATGAAACGTTGGTTTGCGAAAATAAAGCGTACAACAAAGTTTATTAGGGACTGTGCACAAGGTATGTGATCGATTTGAAGTGTCAAGGCATCCTATTCTTCCACGTTAATTATGACAAGAGGTATATGCATTAATCAGACCAGGGGGTAGGGGTCAAGGTTCTCTGAAAATCCATCACATTCTTAATGTAAGGCCCCTCACACATATTTTTCGTCTTCGTCTCACTTCATCCCTGCAGCCAATCGGTGAGTGAAACGAACGAGCGAAATAAACCGGTCATTTGTCTTCTTTGTTCACTTCACGAGGAAAAAAATCTCCACTCTTCACTTCACTCTTGTCTTGTCGTGATTTTGCAAATAATTTTGCAAATTAATAATCTCGCCAATTATTAATTCACATCCGTCTAGTGCAGTGTCACCATGGGGGACCACGGCAACACGACGACCGATCCACGAGTGTCACCTTGCTCGATAAGACTGGAGCGGTTGGAAGAACAAAAAATAAAGTCGGGGTCAGATAAGGTCAAGGGTGAGATGGAGAAAAACACTGCCAATCCGGTGAACTTGGAGGAAATTACGGACGAGAGTGAGACATCGATGTCCGAATTGGTAACTATTTAAATTTTTAAATATTGTCCTTCAAAAATACCGATGTAAAATAATTAACGTCTCTAAAAAATCAGTAAAGTAATATTAATAAATTGAGTGAGGAAGATGAGAAGGAAACTCATTGAATTTTGAAAAGCCATAGATATTAAATATTAATAAATTAATGATTTCAGCTGGAAGACCAGGAAAACATTGTTCCAGACGGTGCAATTATTGTCCCCCGGAGTAAAATAGTACCAAAGAACAAACTCCGTTTCTTAGTTGAGGCAGATGAGTCAGAAGATAATGCCAGTGTGAGAAATTAGTTGACTAATTATATTCATAATTTAAGGGGAGGATTGAATAATTAATTGTTCATTTATGTGCTATTTATTTAGACGGCTAATGAGGATCGTCGCCTCGAGTATTTGTTGAAACGATCAGAATTTTATGCCAAAGCGGTCTTTGCGGAGGGTAATGGAGGAGGAAGCAAATCTCCTACTAAGGCTGGTCCTAGTAGGGCGAAACGGTCGCGGAGATCTCAACCAGATAAGTAAGTAGTCAAAATTAATTCAGGCAGTCCTTGGAAGTTTTTGTAAAGTGTGTAAAATTATTTTGCAAACAAACGACGGCAAACGTTAACTTACAAAGTTACGAAACGCCGTTGATATTTTAAACTAATTTTTCTTTGACATATTTGTAAAAGTTTGTAAGTTTGAAGAATTTACGGATTTTATCAGACACTGTGTGAATTATGTACCTCATTGTTTTTAAAGTTACTAATGAAATCTTGGCATAAATTTTATTTGGTTAAAATTTAATTCTAGGTCTGAAAACAACTCGGTAGATGGTGACTCAGAGGAAGAAAATCCGCCAAAAAAAGTTAAACTGGCTACATCAAAAGCTGCCGAGGAATCGATAAGGTTCACAACGTCGCCTCCCTTTATTTCCAACGGAGCTATGAGGGACTATCAAGTGAGGGGGCTTAACTGGATGATTAATCTCTACAATAATGGGATTAATGGGATATTAGCGGATGAAATGGGCTTAGGAAAAACGCTGCAAACTATCGCTCTCATTGGGTAAATATGTATTTGCAAAATAAGATAAGGTCACAGTATATAATTTGCATTCGCTTCTTTAAGCTCAATGCACTGATTTTTGTACTTATCTAACTTTTATGTATAATTTTCCCAGTGAAAACTTCACTTCACTTGCAGTTTCTTAACTTTTGTCTATAATTAGCACCGTTTTTCCAAGTTATTAATTTGTATTCATAATTTGCACTTTATTTTGTAGTTATGTAACTTTTTGTACAACTATCACTGTTTTTGCAGGCTGTTTAACTGTTATGTATAATTTACACCTTTTTTGCAGCTATTTAAAACTGGATCTGAAGATTTCCGGCCATTACTTGGTGATCGTTCCGAAATCCACGTTAGGAAACTGGATGGCCGAGTTCGAACGGTGGTGTCCCCGAATAAGAACTGTCTGCCTTATCGGAACAAAGGATGAAAGGGTAACGACGAACAAGTTTAAACCGGTTTTGACCCCTTGTCTTCGCAATTTTATCAAAACATTTGTATTTCTAGAATCAACTCATCCGCAAAAAAATGACCAAAATGTCGAGCTGGGATGTACTTGTGACCTCTTACGAAATGGTGCTGAGGGAGCGAGGAACGTTAAAAAAGATTAATTGGCACTACCTCGTCATCGACGAGGCTCATCGGATTAAAAACGAGAAAACGCAATTGTCCGCGTACGTGAGAGCATTTAATTCCAAAAATCGTCTCCTCTTGACGGGAACCCCGCTGCAAAATAATCTCCACGAGTTGTGGGCCCTGCTCAATTTTTTGCTGCCAAAAGTATTCGATTCGTCAGAAGTAAGCTGAAAAGTTGATTAGTTTTTGATGAATTAATCAAGTAAAATTAATTTACTTGATTACTTTACATTTATTACTTCACATTTTTATCACGTCAAAACTTGACTTCAGTATCCAACGTCAAAAAATTGCATAATTTTCGGAATTTTCAAAGACTAACCACTGATGTTTTCAAAAATCTTCGCGACAATTTTTTATCTCTTTTACATTTGCGTTAATAACGAATGTCAGACAGCATTCGAAATATTGGCGAAATAAAAAGTTTCCTCGTTTTCCACTAAAATTTCGGCGAGATCCAAATTAATAATTGTTTTTTAATTAATTCCCCCTCTAGAATTTTGACGATTGGTTCGATCTCAAGAAATGTCTCCGCGACACGTCCCTCGTCGATCGCCTGCACGCAATTCTCCGTCCATTTCTCCTCCGACGAATCAAGGCCGACGTCGAGACAGGCATTCCGCCAAAGAACGAGCAGAACATTTACGTTCCGCTGTCACCCTTGCAGCGCGTTTGGTACAAAAAACTGCTCATTGGAAACATAGAAATTATCAATGCGGCTGGAAGCGCGACGAAAATGCGGTTGCACAATATTCTCATGCAACTCAGAAAGTGTGCGAATCATCCGTACCTTTTCCACGGGGTGGAACCTGGTCCCCCGTACACGACGGACAGTCATCTCGTCAAGGCGTCGGGAAAACTTGCAGTGCTGGACAAACTCTTGGCAAAATTGAAGCAGGAGGGATCCCGTGTCCTGATATTTAGTCAGTTTAAAATGGTGCTGGATATTTTGGAGGATTATTGCGAGTGGAAGAAGTACAAGGTGAGGGAGAAAAATTTGTTACTAAAAAAATTGTGAAGTAGAATCCATATTTTATTCATTGACATTTTTTGTCCATGTTTAATTAATTGGGATTTTTCTCCATTTTTATTATTACTTAATTAATATTAATTAACATTTTTCTATCCGTATTTAATTAGTTGACATTTTTCTGTACATATGTATTTCATTAATTGGCGTTTTCCGTCAATATTTCATAAATCGACATTTGTTTATCCATATTTAATTTATTAAGTGACATTTGTATGTACATATTTTACTAATTGACATTTTCTGCCACTGTTTGATTAATTGACATTTTGTTCTTATTTTCCCATAGTTCCACCGCCTGGACGGAAGTACGGACCATGAAGATCGTATAGACACGATTGAAGAGTTTAATTCGAAGAAAAGTTCGACGTTCATTTTTATGCTGACCACGCGAGCAGGCGGTCTCGGGATCAACCTGGCGTCAGCGGATGTCGTAATTTTATTTGACAGTGATTGGAACCCTCAAGCAGATATTCAAGCCATTGTGAGTGACTTATTGGATGAGTAGGGTACATCTAGAGGTAAATTTATAATTAACTGTAAACTATTTAGGATCGAGCTCATCGAATCGGACAGACCAAAACGGTCCGAGTTTTTCGACTCATCACGGAGAACACCGTGGAAGAAAAGATGATTGAGAGAGCCTCGATTAAGAGAAGATTGGACAAGATGGTCATCCAACAAGGTGACGACGAATAATTAGCCGTATAATTTAAAAAAAATAGATTTTAAACCTTATTCTCTTGTACAGGTCGTCTCGTCAACGCCACCACCGGTCCCAGTGCCGCCGGATTGTTGGAAATGGTTCGATTCGGGTCAAAAATTATTTTGTCCAGCATGGACGACGACATCGTGGATGAAACGATCGAGACAATTTTACAGCGAAGCAAGTTAAAGAATGACGAATTGGAGGAGCGTCTTGATTCAGGTTTGGACTCGAAGGGGCTCGACGGGCTAAAGCTGGGAGGAGAAAGTGACGAAGAGGAGGATTACATTATGAATTTTGATGGGGAAAATTACAGGTAATTTAATTAACAAACTAGAGGGACATGCTTATACTTACTATCAAGTTTTGGTATTTTAGGCAAAAACCACTCTACAAGGAAGCCAAGCTGGCCATTATCATGGAAAGTATTGCCCCCCGAAATTCAAGAAGAGTACCGAAGCCTGTCAGCTACGCAACGCCGAGCATGAAGGTAATCTTAAACATAAATTAATCCGTGGTCTGTTCACCAGTATCCGCGGAGGCGTCGGGACAGAGGGCAATGTCCAATGGTTATCGTGTGTCCCATGGTGTGTAAACCCTTCCCTATGTTATTCGTTAATGTCCCCATGACTTCCGAGGAGATTGCTGGTCACTGGTCAAGTTTCGCATTAATTTACGGACCAATTCTTTCCAGGAACGCCTCGGTATTCCTACGTCCCTCCCTATCTGGAAGCCTTTTCAGTTTCGTCCTCTCCGTCTCGGAGAGTTAATGGAACGCACCATTTTACACTACCGGAAGACACAAAATTACAAAGTAGCTTTACACATAATCTTTAATACGTGTGACTCGTACTTTACAATTTTTTTTTCTCCAGGTGCAACTCGATAATTTAAATTTAAGCGGTGTGGCGTATGAGAGTAAGCGAAAGGCAGAACAGCGGAAGATTGACGAGGCTGAACCTCTCTCTCTCAGCGAGAAGGAAGAGATGGAAGCGCTCCTGGAACCGAAGCGTCCTTCAGAGAAAACTCATGACAGGGTGAGTTTGACATTTTATTAACCGTTGGCGACGGAAAGTTTAGGAGGGCGGAGACAAAGTGGCCGCGGAAGCCGGGGGGACATTAGGTTGAGGGAGGGAGGAGGTTTATAAGGTGGTTAATAAAATGTCTCTCTACAATTGAAATCTTGGACCTAACAAATTCATAAATCTCCATTAGTTACAGGATTTGGGATTGAGATAATTATCTAAAACTGATGGAACATTGATGGCAAAGTTCCTAAAATGTTGAATTTCAGTTTGAAATTTTCAGAGACAAAATTTCAGTAACGAATGGAATTTTATGAATTTTTTCCGGTGACAAATTTTTCTTTGTACTGATACATTTAAACTACCCTGTATGTAAGCTGGGCAGATTATCAAATAACTGCGGGGATATTGTCCCTTTGTCCCCATCCGTACTTCCGCGGTTTGTTAATATGGAGAAAAGTAACGCTTATCTAAACAATACCCCCCGTTCCCGCCGCTAAGAATGATTGTAAATTAAATAATAAATTATTAATAAAATTTAAACCTACAATTTTTATCTATGTGTGTGCAGACTGGATTCTACGAATGGAGGAAGACTGACTATACCACGTTTATAAGAGTAGTTCGTTCCCTCGGTCGGAGCGACATGGCCCGCATTGCTCAATATCTACGTCACAAGTCCCTCGAAGAAGTGACCGAGTACGCGGAAGTATTTTCCAAGCGGTATTCCGAGCTGGAAGACGGGGACAAGATAATGGCGGACATTCTCAAAGCGGAAAAGGAACGCGATGATGCCGCAACCGTCGTAACACTGGGTGATGATGACGAGGACAACGACGATAGCGATGACGACAACGACGATAGCGATGACGACGACGACGACAAAGACTACGTCGCCGGCAACCTCAAAATCTAGGAGACTGGAAAGTGTGTAATGAATTGTTCTCTGATTTACTAATAATGCGATGGTGTGAAGTACTGTGAAGTGTAACCCTCCAATTTGGTTCAAATTTTAAAATTATGTGGTCCAAGTCGGTCAATGCAGCCAACGTTTCTTGACGTAGTTTGTGCGATGGTTGGAATTAGGCAAAATATTTGACCTCAAATTTGATAAATGGGAGGATTTTTACCAATCGGAGGAACACTCATATTCCCTTCGAAGGGAAAAATCTTCAGTTTTTCAAATTTGACTTCAAATGTTTTGACTAATTCCAACCCTCGCACAAACTGCGTCAAGAAATGTTAGTTGTATTTACTTAAGTAAACTGCAAAATTTTAACCAAATCGAAGGGTAACACTTCACACCATCGCATTGTAAGTATGAATACTTACATATTTCCGCTAAAAATGAAAATTTTATGTTCTTTATCGTGTAGATTGGTGATTCGAGAACGTGATCAATTTCGTATGTACTACATATCTTCCCACCGTAAATTGTCTCAATTTAACCGCACTTTATACATATTAATTATTATACAACTATGATTTTATACCTCAAAATTTTCCGTTTCACACTAAATAGTAATTGATTATTAATTAATTCACTTACTTCATCAATCAACTCACTGTAATAAAGTTGCTCAAAATCTGAGGATGATTTAGCTTTAATTTGTAATTTTATTTGTAATTCGATCTAAAAAATATTTGTCAAAAACTAATCCTAAGAACAAAAGGTCTGATTAAATTTTATTGGTGAAGAACTACGCAAAATTTTGATACAAATAAACATTGTAAGATTTATGTATAAGCTTTTAAAGAACTGGTCACCATTTATTTTTAACATTTCAAACTGTTTTTTAGATTTACAAATGTTACAGTTTTGACAGGCATATATACATAATTTGTTTGCTAATTTTTACCGTGCAAAATTTCCACAATATTCTTTAATCTATCTGCACACCATAATGTATCAAAAAACAGGATAAAACTCAAAATGCTGAATATGATGCAGTGCGTAGTACCACTGATATGATGATTAAATTACAATTATTAATCTTTTAATTATCATGAATACTCGTGTTCAAAATTGTTTGGTTAACCACTTCACCCCTATAACGACTATGTGGCGTATTTGACCTTTACGCCGAGTACGACCATGTGGCGTAAGTTCCCTTGGCACCGGAATACGACGATGTGTCGTATTGACCCTTGACAACGGATACGACTATGTGGCGTATTTTCCGTTCACACCGGCCTACGACTATGTGTCGTATCCGGAAAAAATTAGGTCATTGCCTCTCCAAGCAAAGCAAAGCAAGAGTTATGAGTCAACAACCCGCCCTTTAGGCGGGAAGATAAATTGTCTCTTAGGAAATAACATTAGAAAGGGATGCAAAATAAATTAATAGCCAAGTGGCTATATCTAGCCAACACGCCGAGTTGTGAAAACTGTTTTTTGCACGGAAATTTCGACACCGATTTATTTCAACAACGCTTTACGATAAGATTAGAGAAATTGTTTTGCTCGCATGTAGCACAAACGGGCGTTTTGGGCGAGAAAACTAAAAGTTTGATGAATTGCATCATTGCATGGATTTAATTATATACCACAAATAATCTTGCCGGTAGGGTAAACTACGTCAAAATTAATGATTACGTATCGGGTGCCGCTGAAATATCTTTTGGGCAGGAAAATTAAAAATTGAGAGATTGCCAGAAATTAATAGAATTTAATTTTCCCGCTTAAAATTGATTTCTATTCACCAGATGCGCCATAGTCTATTTTCGAGCAATTTCCTCTCACGGGATAATTATTCATTGTCATTGCTGTCTATTTAAAGTCATTGTAAGGATTTTTGGTTTTCCCGCCCAAAATCGGCTCCTAAGGCGCTTTAGGGGCTATAATCAATATTTGCGAGTTTACGTACTATTATGCAAGTATTACTCCATGCTTGTCTAACTTTTCATGCAATTACAATCATTTTTAAAATTCGGCGTGTTGGCTATTTTCGGCTATAAACATTGGTTGTTCGCCACAACTCAAAAATGCAAATTACAACTCAAAATCCCTTCTTGAAAGGTTATTCACATCAATTTTCATAAAAAAGTGTCCAAAATAATTCCGGTGGGAACACCATTTTTTAATTCATGGCCCAGGAATTAACGTCATGCAGTAGATAAAAATTTCGGGGTCAAGGGAGGTAAAAATTCGCGGTTACTAGGGGTGAAAGGTATGAAAAAACTCGTCTCCTAGGGTTGAAGTGGTTAATTGCAAATTTTATTTTTCGTCAAAATTAGTATTCCCAAGTATCAGTTCCCACCAAAAAATTATTCAGATTTGTACATATGTATGTATGTATTTGCTGTAAATGTTGACCTTATCCGAACCTGAGCCAAGTTGGGCTGAACGTCGCAGCTAAAATATTACATATTTATTATGTCAGTAATAAATAATTGTCTTTAGTAGAATTTGACTATTGAAGCCGGCTGCATTAAAACGTATGCTTACCCCAAGCAGGTGGGGAGATGGGTCCCTGGCCCGGGGCCGGTGCGGGGGCCGGTGCGGGTGAAGGCCCGGGAGCTGGTGCGGGTGAAGGCCAAGGGCCCGGGGCAGGTGAGGGTCCCGGAGCCGGTGCGGGTGTAGGCCAGGGGACGGATTCAAATTGGCATTTTACCACACAAATGACACCCCAAAGGATAAAAACCCTGATCAGAAACTTTATTAAATACTCGGCATTTATAAAACCACCCCCACCCCCATCCACCCCCACCCCCACCCCCACCCTCATCCACCCCCACCCCCACCCTCATCCACCCCCATCCCCATCCACCCCCACAATTTTTATGGGGCAACGTGAGATACCTTAGGGCAAAGTGAGATTCTATTTTATATTGGGGTATCGTTCGTAATTAGCGAGCGGAGCGAGCAGGTTAGGTTAGATCAACTAGGTACGCGGAAAGCGTGGAAGGCTGAGCTAGCAAACCTAGGCTAGATAGAACCTAGGTAGCTAGGGTAGCTAGAACCTAGGTAGCTAGGCTAGATAGAACCTAGGTAGCTAGGGTAGCTAGAACCTAGGTACCTAGGGTAGCTAGAATCTAGGTAGCTAGGCTAGATAGAACCTAGGTAGCTAGGGTAGCTAGAACCTAGGTAGAAATTCTAGCTAGCTAACCTAGGTAGCTCTGCTAGCTAGCAAGGCTACCTAGGTAGCTCTGCTAGCTAGCAAGGCTACCTAGGTTAGCTAGCTAGAAGTGCTACCTAGGTTTTATCTAGCCTAGCTACCTAGGTTCTAGCTACCCTAGCTACCTAGGTTCTATCTAGCCTAGGTTTGCTAGCTCAGCCTTCCACGCTTTCCGCGTACCTAGTTGATCTAACCTAACCTGCTCGCTCCGCTCGCTAATTACGAACGATACCCCAATATAAAATAGAATCTCACTTTGCCCTAAGGTATCTCACGTTGCCCCATAAAAATTGTGGGGGTGGATGAGGGTGGGGGTGGGGGTGGATGGGGGTGGGGGTGGATGAGGGTGTGGGTGGGGGTGGATGAGGGTGTGGGTGGGGGTGGATGAGGGTGGGGGTGGGGGTGGATTTGATGGGGGTGGGGGTGGATTTAGGTGGGGGTGGGGGTGGTTTTATAAATGCCGTTAAATACTTCATTGTGAAACTTGAAATTTTCTAGAGAAAGTATTTAGAAATGTAAAATTGAAGAATACAATGATAGTGACAGGTAGGATTCTCTTTATATATTACGCCTAGTTAGGCACCATCATTTCATGTGAACTTACCCCCTTACTGACGTCAATTTGTACAGGTTGGTATTCCAAACGTGGGGGTCATTCATTCATAATATGGGAGATTCCTGGTAATATTTGATATCCAGCTTTCAGTAAACGTTTGAAAAAAGAAAAACATTTTGGGTTGATTAAGCAAACTAACTGTGTGCTGTATGCGATTTAGTTCTGGTTATCCCCCTTGGTCTGAAAATATGAGAAAACTAATTCTAAGAGCTATGGACAATGGAAATACTGAGAAAAGTTAAGTCTCCATATTTACATATTTACTCAAAGCGTTTCCAGAAATTTGCCTTTTGCACTGAGCTATTTAAGGTTACCAAATGTTAGCAAATATTTAGGACAAACTAATACAATAAATAGACCAACTGGTTTACTAATGAAATGTGCGTGTCTTCTGCTGTATTACCGCATACAACTGTGCATACATACATACATACATATGGTCAATGTCAGGGATTGATTGATTGATTGATTGATGCTTTATTCGAATGTCTAACAAATTCACAGTTACAAACCATGCTCTTCCACAAGTGACATTATAAAATAAACAACTATGGTTGAAAAATTTGCTAGGGAACAAAATTAAACCAAATTTCTATTACTTACTATCATTAATTTTAAGACCTTTTGCTGGAGACCGATCGGGGCTGAAGCATGAAAATGTTAATGAAAAATTTAAAGTGTTTTATAAAATCACTTAAGGGGAGAGAAACAACTGCCAGTTGCAGAAAAAATTTTTAAAGAACTTTTTCGCCCCCTAAATACAAAAAAAGTGTTAAAAATGCCTTTTTTGGGGACAAAAAAATAATTTTTCGCGGTGAAACACATTGGACCGCATTCCCCAAAATTATTTACATTTTTGTCGTGAAAATCAAAATTTTGACAAAAATTGTTAAAATTAGTGGTTGACCTTCCCCATAAGTAGGATTGAGTAAAATATGTAGCGTGCGGATGAGTAGAAACCCCTCGCCTCCAGTCGCCTCCAGACAAGAGAGTGGAGGAAGCCCCGAGTTTCTTATCATTTCGGCCTCATCGGCGTGCTACATATTTTACTCAATCCAACTTATGGGGAAGGTCAACCACTAATTTTAACAATTTTTGTCAAAATTTTGATTTTCACGACAAAAATGTAAATAATTTTGGGGAATGCGGTCCAATGTGTTTCACCGCGAAAAATTATTTTTTTGTCCTCAAAAAAGGCATTTTTAACACTTCTTTTGTATTTTGGGGGCGAAAAAGTTATTTAAAAAAATTTTCTGCAACTGGCAGTTGTTTCTCTCCCCTTAAGTGATTTTATAAAACACTTTAAATTTTTCATTAACATTTTCATGCTTCAGCCCCGATCGGTCTCCAGCAAAAGGTCTTAAAATTAATGATAGTAAATATGTAATGTACATAAGTCGTTGTTGTTATATCTTATGATCACTTTTCATGAAACTAACTAACTTGTTTCTCTCCTCAAGAACAGGTCAATTTAAAAAGTTGTTTCTGGAACTTGTTTATAAATAATTACATGCATATTTACTAAATACATATGTGTCGATCTGAATTAAGGTTGGGTTCAGCTAGGAATTTACGATGTGTATTTATGTACATATTTATTAATGTTCCAAATCAATATGTACATAACAGGTATGCGACTTTCACCAGGCATGAAATTTAATACAACTTTCCCCTGCTCATCTTGTTTCTGCACTTTTAAGAAGAAACATTAAAGCTGGAGAGTTCATGTCTGCCAAGATTTGCACTTCCCGTCTCATCCAAATCTCTAAACTGGGCCATTACGATTAACAGCGTGAGCAGGACGGACCAGATCTATCGATACCAAAACAAATTAACATGTGACTACTTTTTAAGATATTAACATGATTTGCTTACAGATAACACAAAACTTCGATTCAGTGTAAAAAAATTCCCCGGGCTGATACTTAGCTTGCAATTGACCACTTTCCGGTTAAGAAACTTTAGCTAAAAAATACACAAATTTAAAATAATTTGACAACCAAAAACTACACTCTTAGAAATCCAGTATTAAAATAATACCAAGCGGTATTCATACACTCTCAAAAATGTAGCGTACTTCTCGAAAAGTAAAAATGAATGTAACCCTAAACCGAGAATAAGAAGGTATTTTAAGAGTAAGTTCAGTTGCTCTAAATCTAGTAAGCGATCCTTCTAACTCTGAAAAAACCATACTTGGCAATAACTTAAAAATGAGTCCACATCTACCCCCATTAAAGTTAGGAGAACTTCATTGCGAGTAAGCCTACCGCAATTCACCCGCCCTTCTTGATTTGCACTTTGGACTTTATTAGTCTATTCCAGATTTACACATTTCCCTCATTTATTCCGGAATTTACATTCCTATTTTTAAAATTCCAAAATGTGTGATGCGGAGATTCAAAGATTGTTAACTCAACTTAATCTTGGAAAATACTGTCAGTTGTTTAAAGGTAAGATCTATTTTAAATTCCATTCTACATTTTTTAAAGTTAAAACTCTTAGTTTTGCACGTTTTTTTAACAGACAACAATCTAACCGACGATTCTTTACAACACCTTCAAAAAGATGACCTCATCCACGTCGTTCCAGTCCTTGGTGATCGGATTCTGATATGGAATGGAATAAATAAGTTGCAGTCTGGTTCGGTATATGTTTGTTTTGTTTGTGAAAAGAGATTTAAACTTTTAAAATTGTATTCTGATCACTTAAAAAATGATCATAAATTACTGGGAGCCGATTCACATAGGTGTGTTCATTGTGGTGGCTTATATCAAAGAAAGCCATACATCAGCCATTTAAAAAATGCTTTCAAGTTCCATAAGTTGCTATTGAGTGAAAATTTTCTCCCTGAAAATTACGAGGAAAGAAATCCACCAATTGAAAATATGAAAGTAGTTCACGCAGATTTTCTTGACCGAAGTTTCACAAAAGATTGCGACAATGATATTAACAAAGAACTTCGTGAATTAATTTTCAAATTGATTGCAGGAATTTTGCGTTCAGGAAAGGTCCCAATGAGCACAAAAGACGAGATTTTAACTTTAATTAAGGAGTTTACCGTAATGATCTTAGGAGAGGCTGTTTGCAGATCCATTATAATATTAAAAAGTAACGAAACATTAAGTGAAAAGTTATTTAAGCTTGAACAAATTAAAAACTTAGCTCACGTGTTCTCTTCGTTTGATAGTAAACACAAGTTAGACAAGCTTTTAATTGACGGAAATTTGTTTATTCCTGCTCGAGAAATAGTTTTGGACACAGATTTACATTTTCCATTAAAAATTGGGAACCAGCGACAAGTTTACAGACCAATTAAGCTTCAATATGTTTCAATACGTGACTCAATTTTCCAATTATTACAGAAACCAGGCTTTTACGACATACTTGACAAACAACAGTCATATTCAGGGAGAAAATTTTCATCATTTCGAGATGGAAAGTTTTTTCGCGATTCCAACTTTCCATCTCAGGTAATTTTTATAAATATATACTTTGACGAGGCTGAGGTTGCTAATCCTTTGGGGTCCAAAAATGGGAAACATAAGTTGGCAAACTTTTACTATTCAATCCAAGATATGCCTTGTCATTATAATAGTTCAATTGAAAACATAATATTGCTCTGTTCCCTTAAAAGTGAGGATTTAAAGATATTATCTCCAAACTCGGTTATGAATATCATTGTCAAAGAGCTTTTATTTCTTTGGGAAACTGGGATAAATTTCAATCACAATGGCAAAACTATTAATATCAAAGTTGCATTGTCCCAAATATCGGGTGACAATTTAGGATTGCACACCATATTAGGTTTTTCCGAGGGATTTAATGCCAATTATCCATGCAGGCGTTGTAAAATGCATAAGCATGATTGTCAAACCGCTGTGACCGAAAACCCCGGAGTATTGCGATCAATTGAGACTTATAATCAGGATGTTGAATTTAGAAATCTTTCTGCTACTGGTATAAATTTTGAATCCGTGATAAATTCACTTCCATATCACCACGTAACGAAAGTGTTCGTGTTCGATATTATGCACGACCTACTGGAAGGGGTAGTTCCTGATTTACTCAATTTAATGATCAGTTTAGGAATTAAAAACAAGCGTTTCAATTTGGATAAGCTGAATTATCGAATTGAATCCTTTGATTATGGACGGCACTTCCGTAGAAGTAAACCGTCTCAAATTAAAGCCTCAGTGCTAAAGGGTGACACAAAGTCAGGACAAAATGCTTCTCAAAATTTGTGTTTGCTCGTCTCTTTACCGTTAATACTTGGCGATTTAATGCCACACGATGATCCTGTATGGAAACTATTTTTGCTATTACGAGAAATTTGTGACATAATTCTTTCGCACATTATTACGAAGGGTGGCCTTATTTACTTGGACTCTCTTATTTCTGAATTCTGTTGTAATTATCAAGAATTATTCAAACGAAAACTGAAACCTAAACATCATCATCTTCTTCATTATTCAGGTTCAATTGTTCAAATCGGTTCTCTAAGGCAGTACTGGAGCATGACTTACGAAGCTCGACACAAAGTATTCAAAACTACAGCGCATACGGTGTGCAATTTTAAGAATATACCCAAAACATTGGCTTATAGGCATCAGCTTGGGCGATGTTTTTCTTTAATCTCAAAAAATGTATTTTCACCGTGCACATTCGTAGTCCCTAAATACGAATTTATTCAGTTGAATGACTTTGTGCATGCTGAGCTTGTGGCTGATCATTTCCATTTCCAAGAAAATCCTATAATCAAAATATCAAATCTTGTTGAATCCAATAATTCTGAATTTAGAGTAGGAGGTTTTGTAATATTGAAATATTGCACGCTTTTCCCAGAGTTCGGGAAAATTGAAGGAATTTTATTAGAGGACGACGATTGTACTTTCATAGTAACCGAATTTTCTAGCAAGCTTGTGACACATTTGTCAGCCTACCAAATTTGTAAGTCGAATAAAATTCGATTAGTAGATCTGCATGCAATTAAGCATTACCAGCCCTTATACACAATGCATTCGTTTTTTGACAATGATGTCAACGAATATATTAGTGTTCCATTTAAATTAGTTTGAGTAATTCAATTTATTTTTATTACCAAGGTCTGACGTAAATGAATACCGAACTAATCCACTAAATTAACATAAGTTTTAAGTACTTTGATATAATATAATAATTTATTTTGTGACAAGCGCGTCGAAGACGACAATTAAAGTTTGTTCACTTCCTCATTGATAAGCAACCGAGAACTTCTTGAACGAGGACTAAGATTACCAACCGACATTCTGCTATCCAAAAGGGCAGAATTATCCTCCCCATCATCTTCTATTACTCATCAGGTACGAATGAAAAATAACCAAATTTTCTAGCTGCTCAGTTTATTAATTTGTATTATTTTATATTTAGCAACTACCTTCAAGTCAAACGATTTTTCTTGAAGTAATCAGAGAGAACGAACCGTTAAGCCAAAATTCCACTGCATCAACTTCAGATTCCATAAAATTGGCCACCACTTCTGGTTCCTCATTCACAAGACCAGTGGAATCCAGCCCGGTTATAAATACTAAATTAAATATTTTAAGTACATTGTTCTCTTCCATATTTTTTGTGTGCTCAATACGATTATCTGGCTTCGTCAATTTCAGAGCGCTCCCATACATGAACATCGATTTTATAATTTCGTAAGTCTTCGACAAGTGTTGCAAGTTTCTGGGTTGCTAAGCTTTTCGTATACAATTTTTTAATGGGGGTAATATTTGCAGGGTATTGATGCGGTTTTGCGAAAAAATGATGCAGTGAAGCATATACTATTTCAGAAGATCCCAGCCAAGAAAATGGTGGTTAAGGATGACCGTCAGACCATCGCCGCAGTACTGGTGGATGCTATCATTGAAAATCTTGGAACATGGTACGTTACAGGCAAACAATAAAAGATTTTATTTGATTCAATTAGTCGCCGTTTATAGCCCAAGTAAGCAAGCAATGGACCAAATGGCAAAAGATCTTGTCGGAAAATATCCAGCCCTAGGGGACCCCAGACGCAAGCATCTCGGTTACCAGATGTGGTTCATGGGTAGCAGCGATGGCTCCCCGGCGAGCGGATTTTTGGAGGAAAGGCTTAAAAATCAGCGAAAAAAAATCTCCGATAAAAAACTTCTGTCTACTTCAGCTACAAAGTGTAACGAATTGGATTTGCCCGTTTTGAATTGGATATCTGATGACGAGGATGGTGAGATTTTTTAACCTTTATAACCTTTAATGACCACTTGACTTCTCGCCCATTTGGTAGCCAAAACACTCTGCAAATTTTGCTGTCATTGTAATACCCTGTTAATATATAGATGATCCAGATCCGGAGGAAGGAATTCTGGAGTATATTCGCCAGAATTTTGGAACTGATGTTGACTCGGCAATGAAAAATACCGTTTTTCAACGTCGCACAGTGATACGCCGACTTAACGCGGTAAATGTAGATATTCTGGATAATTTAGTAGTATCCATGCCTCGACTTTTCGATACAGAGGGGATGGTATGTACAAATTATGTTATATGAAAGTACGCAAGAGTTAACTTAACAGGATTACTTTATCAAAATATATACATATATAGATAACTCAAGATTTCGATTGCCGTCATCCTGCACTGGCCTTCGTGATGTACGACCGGTGGCCAAGGGTATCTCGAAAAATCCTGGAATATGCAGAAGAGAGTGGAATCGACTACTTGAAAAAATTCGGTGTGATGAAGAGTCGTTATGACCTGTCCTGCGGTACTTTATTTACGAAATAATTATTTTTAACTCAAAGTTATGTATTTTTTTGTTCCTTAGATGACGTTACAATACTGGCTTATTGCGTATTGCCGTTTGTGCTTCCATCGTGTGGCCGACGGGCCGCATCCGACAACTTGGAGGACCAGTTTGACGATGGAGAACTGCCTATGGTGACTACGAGAGGAAAACGTAAGGCAAAAGCCGCTGGTCGTCCCCCCAAGAAAACCATGTCAATTCTGAAAGCGTCGGACTTGGACGTATACAAAAGCATGTTTGTTGTAAAACCGGTGCGTTATCGTTTGTACTATAATCTTAGGGCAATTATGCATAATCTCATTCTAATTAATATGCAATCTTCTTTTTGCCAGAAAAATACTCATGTAGCCGAAATTCTTAAGATGAACACACACCAAGCTCCGTTTTTACTTGCCCTGGGGACTATGGCCGATCTGCAGTTTGATTCATTTTTTATCATCATTCATAAGGTTGCCATTCCATGCGGTTCAAAATTTTTGAAAGCCTTTGACTCATTGACTAAGATTTTCACCGTGTTGCCACTTCCGTTTCCAGTTGAATCGTTTAACCATTGGTTATTTATTTATCACGGTGTATTTGGTAAACCTTGCCAATCAAATCTTCCACCCGTTGTACAGGCGTTGATTGGACAAATTATGCAGAATATTTAACTGTTTCAAAGCTTGTTTTACTGTTAATAATATTTCAAACATTTTTTGCTACACTGTAATATTATTTTTAACCTACCTATGAAAGTAATTGAATTGTAAAACTTAATAGTTGTGAAATAATAAATCGCACTCACACAAATAAATATATTTTTCCCCGTTTTTAACTGAACTTCTAAATTAGTAAGGCGAGCCCCGGACAGAGTAAGCCATATACTCAAAATCGTGTTCACTTTTACTTAGAATCGGGCAGAATTGCGTCATATCGAGTAAAATCTATGTAAATCTATCTAAAATGTATCGTTCAAGCCCTATGCATAATTTGGAGCATGCTACAACTCTGAGTGGAGTAAGTACGCTTACTCCAGACTAGTTGCTACACGCATTACTCCGGGCAGCGTCGAAGCACTTTGACTACCTATTGGAGTGACATTTTACTCCATTCGAAGCGAAAATTTTTAAGAGTGTAGGTATATCTATGACTCTAAAAAAGTGGTATTGATAAGTAACACCCTGCAGTAGTAATACATAGTTCGGTATTAAAATTTTACCATGTCGCTAGCAAATTTGCACAGACCGGTAGTATGTACATACATACTTATTTTAATACAAGTGGGGAAAACTTTAATATCGAGAAATGAATACCTGCAGGGCTATCCCAGATTTCTAAAAGTGTAGTAATAATTTCTTAATTTCCTGATTAACCTTTTCGAGCCCAACGTGTCCCAAATTATTTCCCTTCACGTTACACAACCGCTTCACCAGCGTAATCCGATTTTGTTCCAAATTCTCGCCCTCGTTTCCATACGTGTACAAAGTCTTCATCGCCATCCCGGATGCCAACAGGTTGGTCAACATGGTCCCGAACTCTCCCATCTTGTATGATGCGAGTGACATGTAGATACAGCCCAAAATCCATAAGATGTTGATCCACACTTCGCCTACCAATCGGACACTTAAGGTGGCATTAAAGTAGTCCACCAATCCCAGAATAACGTCGTATGCTTGGGTAATCTCGTCTATTTTGTTAAGAGTGACGAAATCGTCACTCTTCATCGTCATGGTCTCAACCTCCTTAACAGACATGCATACATATTTAGATCCCGATGACTCATCGCCAAATTATGTGGACCATTTTGGATCATTTCTGAGTTCTTGGAATTTTATTTTAAAATTCCGAACGACAAACTTGTAGCCAATGACTTGATTAATATAATGACGATGATTTTTTTAAATTACGATTAGCCAGATTCGAGGAGTTCTAATTTTTCTGAATGCTTCTTAAGATTGAGATCTCCCCCTTCAGAAAACTCAAAATTTGAAGTACTTATTTTTAGAAAATTGCCAACTCTACAAATTTGTGGTCCAAAATTTTATAATGAATTCTCAGAGCTGCATGGGAAACGATTAAAAATATGTCGATTTTAGTGAAGACTCACAAAATCCTACCTTAATGACGCATGCCAACACGATGTTGTAAATCTTAACGAACCCCGTGACCCAATTACTCAGCAAGGTGTGCGAATATGTCAAATAAATCCAGAAAATCATCCCCCACATCAAACCGATATCATGATCCTGCAGCATTTTTAGCACGGACGCGTTAGTCGATACGCCAAAGACTTCGGCGATGATTAAATCCACCGAGAGCATCGTGCAAACTGGTAACAGGAGAAACAAAACCGTCCAGCGAAACTGGACGCGGACTTGTTTCCCGTATAAATCCATGACTTCTTGTTGTGTCCAAATTTTCGAAATTTTTTCCAACTGATGACAATGCACATGCCAAAATGTGAGGGTGCCTCGCACCGTGACAAATCCGTAGAGACGATTTCCCATCGCGTTAATCAGGGAGATCATGGACATCACGGAAATTATGATCATATCCGTGGAGAGTTTACTGTACTGGTTGAATTCGTCCCGTTGTTGTTCAACGCTGACAAAGAGGAATAAAACTAGGAAGAAGGAAGTGATTAAGAAGAGTTGGGAGAGGACGGGGATTGTGAAGAAACGGAATTGTAGGGATTTTGTGGGGGTACTTTTTAGTTTTGAGGGGGTTGTTATTTGATTTGGACTTTGAAGAGTCATGGTGAGGGGGACATAACCGATTATTTGGACGCCGAGGAGGGGATATTTGAGTAGGGTTAAGAGCAAATCTTCGACACACGTTAGGTCCATGGGGATAAAGTGTGTTAGCTTTTTTGGGAGAATTTGAGACTTGAATGAGGTGAATTTATGTAATAAGTAGGCAACGTTTTCATGAAACGAATGAGCTCCATTAACTCGTATTAATTTATTAATTTTTCTAATTATAACGGATCGATTAATTGATGTCTGCAATTTTTCAGGGGATAATTTATTAGCTACTAGTCTATAAGCCCGTCCCGAAGACGGGCGACATTAATTATGTTACACGGAAAATTCAACAACATTAAGTTAAGCAAGTACATAAAAGATACGATTTAATAAGCTCGATGAAAATTATAATTTTAGAGTAAACAAACAGCATATGTAGTTCAGTCACGAGGTCATTAAAGTCCTATTTAGGGTAGTTATTGTCGACATTATTGTCTTAATTCATCAGTAATTTTGATAACGTTGCAAATAATTGGCGAATTTTGTTAATAATTTTTTTAACACTGCTAAGGAATTTTTGTTGACGTTGCTAAGGAAATTTTTGACGCTGCTAAGGAAATTTTTTATGTTGCTAAGGAAATTTTTTGACGTTGCTAAGGAAATTTTTTATTTTGCTAAGGAATTTTGATGTTGCTCAGAAATTTTTTTATGTTGCTAAGCAATTTTTGAGACGTTGCTAAGGAATTTTTTTATGTTGCTAAGGAAATCTTTTTATTGCATATGTCACTTGTGGAAGAGCATTGTTTTATTGTCTGTGGCAGAGCATTGTTTGTATTTGTAACTGTAAACTTAGAATAAAGCTTCAATCAATCAATCAATCAATCAATATATGTACAAACAAACATAAATAAGCACATTAATACCTAAATAACTATGTTACTTCAAGCGTGCACTGAAGCGTTGCTGCATCTACTAATTAATTGTCAATTACATACTTATTCAGATTTCCAATTAGAGAATGTACACACAATTTCCAAATAAAACATGGTAAATTTGTATGTACGCATGTATGTATGTACCACCACATTCTGCGAAGAATACACATTTTTTGAACCTCCAGCAAACATAGTATACTGTTAAAAATGTGGTGAAGTCATACATATATACACTCCGTGATGGTATTGATTGGGTGACAATTTGTCCCCGGGTTGGTAATAGTTTGATTTTAAGTGGTAACTTTTTATCACTATACAGTAATGCCCGTTATCACCGCGCCGGTTAAGTCATATAATATATGCACTCCGGTTGGTGTTGATTCAATACCGTTTTGCCAAAAGTGTACATACATACATATGTTTGTTTATATATGTTTGAGGGAAAAATTATTCGCAATCGTATTCACCTGTGTGTACCTGCTTATCAAGCATAAGAAATACTAACGTCGGTTAGATGCAACTTCGTAAATACCAGGTTGTTCAGATTCCTAATATGTAGGAATATGCATGTATTTTTTAGGAGATGTGTAGATTGGTCAGTCTGCATGTAAGATGCAGATTGAGCGAAATCTACAGAGGTTTTGTAGGAGATGCATGCAAATCAATGTTTGTCTGCACGGAACAGTGGAAGTGATGGCAGGTATGTTACGCTGCATCACTGCCACATCTTGCAAACTCATCTTATGCAGATTGAGTTGTCCAGCTTTGTAGTTTGCTAAACAGGTAGAAACGAAGCATTTAATGTATGCATGTATTTGTTCCAATGTTGAACAAACCAATGTATTTATGTATATAATGTGCAAATTGACTTATTTTAGTTGGGAAATGAAATGTATTAGTTAGCATACACGGCTGCTTTTCCGTCCGCTCTGCAGTATAAAGCTAGCCACGGACCAAAGCCCGCGTAACGCCCATTTAATCTTTTTGTAACAGAGGGTTGTTCTGCACAAGAGTGAATCGCAAATCTCAGATGGCCCCAAATGGGAAATTGAGATTGCAAATTACTTGTATCAAATTACCCATCAAAGTAGTTGTATCAAGTTACCTATCAGAAATAGTTGTATCACATTACCCCAAATCAACTAATAGAAATAGTATCATACACAGTTTGTATGTACTAATTAATTGAAACATAAATAAACCAGTTAATATCAATATAAAATTAACCAATTGAAGTTAACTACGAAATCATTTACACAACCATAGAGCTTTATGCTAAGAAACTGGTGCACACTAATTCAAGTTGCGCTACACTTAACATACACACACTCATAAATTAACCAACGTGAATTTACAACTCACACACCTCATAAGAATCTAGCCACGAATAAAAACATGATCTCGCGAACGGTGCAATTATAAATAAGACTAATAATTGTGAACACTAATTTTTTCGATATAAGCGAATTCCTTTGAGGTGATAATTTATCTATCGTGTGAATTAAGTGATTTACGTTAGTTCTCGCGCAGTATTTAGTCTTTCTAAAAATTAATACTGGTAAGGTTTTCACAAACAATCTTTAGTCCGTATTTTGAAGTTAAAATTAAGTGTTTTAACCAAATCAAAATGGGCAAACTTGATGACTTGCGGGGGGTGAGGGACATGATTGGCAAGAAATTTAAGTTTTATCTCGATCAAGCTAAGGATCATGCTACTCACCCAATGGACCTCGCCACCGTTGACACATATCTAAAGAAGTTAGTTTATGGTCAAATACACTAGACGATGGGTTTCAGCAAATTACGAAACTGAACCCAAGTGATCTAGACGACGATACAGACGCCTACATGCTGTTGTATAAAACTGTGCGTCAAGTTTCAGTGGCACTGAGAGACGTAAGAAATACAGTTATTCCGGCAACGGCTACCAGCGGGTCCATACCAACTGTAGTTTACACTAATGTGAGGTTACCTAAATTGGAAATTCAACCATTCCACGGTAACTATTTGGAGTGGGCTACATTTAAAGACTCGTTTGAAGCAGCAGTTCATTCCAATGCGAGTGTCTCGAAAGTGGAGAAATTTACTTACCTCAAAGCGTTACTGAAGGGAGAAGCTGGCCGCTATACTGCTGATTTACCCCTGACAGATGCACATTACGATCAGGCTTGGAAGCAATTACATGATCGGTACGAAAACAAGCGTATGATTGCCTTTGCTACCTTGGATAAGTTTTGCTCTCAGCCAAAAGCAACAGCAACGTCAAAATCCGTCAAAGACCTTATCGATGCCGCAAATAGATGTATCAGATCCATGGAGCTTCTTCATTGTAATCTGGATGTACATGCAGAACAATTTTACATCTATCACATCGCAAGCAAACTTGATCCTGCTGCAAAAGACTTGTGGGAGCATAGTCTTAAGGACAATGACATAATCAAATTGGCGGACCTAATTTCATTTTTAGAACGGCATGCCATGGCGTTAGAAAATACTGCGTCCGACCGCAATTAATTCACAATTAGGATGATTAATTGGCGGCGGCCGATCTAATAATCAAAATGAGATGAAATTATATCATACTCAAATTAATAAATCAATTGAAAATGACCAGAGTTTAAAACTGGACTCATTATTAAAAAGTTTCTGGGAAATAGAAAAATTACAGGACTCACAACTGCTCAGTGCTGAGGAAAAACGGTGTGAGGACCATTTTAAAAATACTGTTCAAAGAACCAAAGAGGGTGAGTTCATTGTGAAATACCCATTTAAAACTCCTAAAGTGCAGTTGGGAGAATCATTAAATATTGCAATTAATCGTTTCAAGCAAGTGGAACGGCGACTCCATAAAAATGAACACTATGTTACAGAATACAAAAAGTTCATGGATGACTACATAAAATTGGGGCATATGATAGAAGTGCCACCACCAAACAAAGATAGCAACTTTAGATGCTATTTACCACACCATTTTGTGTTAAAAGAATCATCTACCACGACGAAATTTCGCGTAGTATTTGACGCATCAGCCAAAACGTCTAACGGCCTCTCATTGAATGATACAATGATGGTTGGACCTACTGTTCAAGACACATTAGCAAACTTAATAATGAGATTCCGAAAGCATAAAATTGCAATAAATGCTGATATTGAAAAGATGTACAGACAGATTCTTGTATCGAGTGATGATCAAGAGTTTCAACATATTGTGTGGAGGGAATCGCCAGATCAACCATTTAAACATTATAAATTATTAACAATTACTTATGGCACGGCTGCTGGTCCGTATTTAGCTACTCGTGTGCTAAGCGAGTTAGCAAACCAAGTTGATGTTACAATTGCATCACAAGTGTTACAAGAAGATTTCTACATGGATGATTTATTGTCTGGAGCTGACACAGAAGAGAATGCGGTAAAACTTCAGCACGAAATCATTGAACTATTGAAACGTTGCGGAATGTCAATCAGAAAATTTACTTCCAATTCCGAAAAAGTTCTTCTGTCTATTCCTGAAGATCTGACAGAAACAAAATCTCTGACATTTGATAAAGACGCAACTGTAAAAACACTTGGAATCTATTGGAACCCAGCTCAAGATTGTTTTGGATTTAGAGCTGATATATTTGGTAATGTTAAAGTAGGTTCATTAACAAAACGAGTGATTCTATCTGAAATTTCGAAATTATTCGATCCCATTGGTTGGTGCGCACCCATTATAATTAGTGCAAAAATTTTAATGCAATCAATTTGGAAAGCAAATTTGAACTGGGATGATTTAGTGCCAATAACAATTCAACAAAAGTGGGATAATTTTAAAATTGAACTGAAAAATTTACAAATGTTAAAAATTTCTAGAGCGCAAGTTGGTCACTCAGGAAAAAATCAACAGACATATTTGGTAGGATTCAGCGATGCGTCTGAACAAGCGTATTCAGCTGTAGTTTATTTGGTGTATTATGATGAGCAAGGAAACGGATTATCATATCTGGTATCCTCAAAGACTAGAGTAGCGCCAGTAAAGCAACAATCGTTACCAAGGTTGGAACTTTGTGGAGCACTACTGTTAGCAGAATTTATGCCGTTAGTTGCAAAGGCTTTGAAAATGAACTTTACTGATATGGTGGCCTATACAGATTCAACACTAACTCTTGGATGGATTAGGTCTGAACCGTATAAGTATAAAACCTTTGTTGCAAATAGAATTACCAAAATTCAAGAATTAATTCCGGGAGATAAATGGGGATTCGTTCGTGGAATTGATAACCCAGCTGATTGTACATCTCGTGGAATAAGTGTACAAGAATTTATTAACCATCCATTATGGTGGAACGGGCCGTCTTGGTTGAATGAGAAACCACCTGTACCAAATTTAACAAGTTAAGTTGTGAGTAAACAAGAGCCAAGTGAAGAAAGACGTGATGCTTCAGTGTGTCACTTAACAAATATTAGAACACCGAGAGATCTGATTCTCCGGTACTCAACATTAACCAGATTGCAACGAATCACAGCAAGATTGGTACGATTTATAAATAATGCAAGAGCTGCAGTCCAGCAGAAACGTGGATGTGCAGTTGAACCAATTATTAACCTGTGGCTGTCAACAGTGGAACTTGATTTATCTCTTAAACGTTGGATATGTATCGCTCAAGAGGAAGAGTTCGCATCAGATCTATTGCAGCTTAGAAGTAAAGGGAAGTTATCCAGTAAAAGCAGTTTGTTATCCTTGAACCCATTCCTCGACAAAGACAACATTTTGCGAGTGGGGGGAAGGCTTCGTCATGCAAGCATTCCTGTGCATCAGAAACATCCAATTATGCTGCCACCGCATCACAGAATTACAGCGATGATAGTTGAAAATGCGCATTTGTTAAACCTACATGCTGGTTCACAAACTTTATTATCTTATCTACAACAAAGATATTGGATTGTTCGAGGAAAGGATGCTGTGAGGAGGATCATTCGAAAATGTGTCATCTGTACAAGAAATCGAGCAGAAACCATGCAACAGATGATGGCAGATCTACCTTCATTTCGAGTAACTCCATCCCATACTTTCCAGAAATGTGGAGTTGATTATGCTGGACCGTTTTTGATTCGACCCATTACACCCAGAAGTAAGGTGACATTAAAGGCATATTTAGCGATATTCATTTGCTGTGCGACTAGAGCCATACATTTAGAAGTTGTTAGTTCGGCCAGCACTGAAGCATTTATAGCTGCCTTTAGAAGATTCATAGCTAGACGTGGCAAGCCATCAGACATGTACAGCGATAATGGCACAAATTTTGTCGGAGCTGACAAGGAACTAGAGGAGTTGCAAAAACTTACCGACAGTGTAAGCCATAATAATCAGATCGCATTGACAATGTCTAAGGAAGGAATATCTTGGCATTTTAACCCACCATCAGCGCCACATTTTGGAGGACTCTAGGAGGCGGGTGTCAAATCAACAAAATACCATCTTAGAAGAATAATGGGATTAAATCGACTAACATTCGAAGAGCTGACAACTCTTACAAGCCAGATCGAGGTAATGCTAAACTCAAGACCATTAACGCCTGAGTCAACTGATCCATCGGATTTAAGAGCACTGACACCTGGACATTTCATCATTGGTCAACCATTGACGTCGATTCCTGATCCGGATTTAACTGAAATACCAACAACAAGACTCGTGAGATGGCAGCTGATTCAACAGATGCTACAACAGTTTTGGAAAAGATGGTCATCTGAATATATCGTCAGACTACAACAAAGACCAAAACGGATGCAACCGGTGGAATCCATTAAAGAGGGCTCACTGGTAATATTCAAGGAAGATAACTTGCCACCATTACATTGGAAACTTGGACGAGTTATGGAAGTCAAACCAGGAGCAGATGAGAAAGTCAGGAAGGTATTGGTGAGGACAGCTACTGGAGAGTACGAGCGACCGATCGTAAAGCTGTGCCTACTACCCGTCGAAACGGAAAACGCTGATTTGAATACAGAATTAATTTAGTAAAAATTAAATAATCTTATTTTGGAACTAGTTAGTCCAAGGGGGCCGGAATGTTCAGATTCCTAATATGTAGGAATATGCATGTATTTTTTAGGAGATGTGTAGATTGGTCAGTCTGCATGTAAGATGCAGATTGAGCGAAATCTACAGAGGTTTTGTAGGAGATGCATGCAAATCAATGTTTGTCTGCACGGAACAGTGGAAGTGATGGCAGGTATGTTACGCTGCATCACTGCCACATCTTGCAAACTCATCTTATGCAGATTGAGTTGTCCAGCTTTGTAGTTTGCTAAACAGGTAGAAACGAAGCATTTAATGTATGCATGTATTTGTTCCAATGTTGAACAAACCAATGTATTTATGTATATAATGTGCAAATTGACTTATTTTAGTTGGGAAATGAAATGTATTAGTTAGCATACACGGCTGCTTTTCCGTCCGCTCTGCAGTATAAAGCTAGCCACGGACCAAAGCCCGCGTAACGCCCATTTAATCTTTTTGTAACAGAGGGTTGTTCTGCACAAGAGTGAATCGCAAATCTCAGATGGCCCCAAATGGGAAATTGAGATTGCAAATTACTTGTATCAAATTACCCATCAAAGTAGTTGTATCAAGTTACCTATCAGAAATAGTTGTATCACATTACCCCAAATCAACTAATAGAAATAGTATCATACACAGTTTGTATGTACTAATTAATTGAAACATAAATAAACCAGTTAATATTAATATAAAATTAATCAATTGAAGTTAACTACGAAATCATTTACACAACCATAGAGCTTTATGCTAAGAAACTGGTGCACACTAATTCAAGTTGCGCTACACTTAACATACACACACTCATAAATTAACCAACGTGAATTTACAACTCACACACCTCATAAGAATTTAGCCACGAATAAAAACACAGGTAGAAAGTATTGCATAACTATTCTTCATCCTCGACCAGTGTCCAGCACCCACTGTCGTCGCTTGCCAAAGACATGGCATCCCAGTCCAACGAGTATTGCGACGAGCTGAGCGACCTCGTCACTTCCAATCCGTACGCCAAAGAAATTTCGTCGCCACCAAGTTCCGCAGATGCGCATTCATCTCGTGTCGCCGTCCCGATGTGGAGCTCCGTCTCGATCTTGGCAAACCGTGGGATCACGAACTGTAATTAAAATTACTTATTATAAATGTCACCCGTATTTACATAGATGTCTTGAATGTGTAACCCCAGATTTTTTAGTTATTATTTAAATAAATATACATTTATTTATGTATCTATCGCAAGTACAAATTCACGATACCTATGTAAATTAAACATGATTCTTCGCCGTCATTATATACATATTCAGGCTACCAAAATCCTAATTCTCAATTTTGCCACAAATTTTCGTATACATAAATAAATATATGTAAATATGTTCTACCCAATTTAAGGATAAACTTCCCAACATTTGGGGTATTCATAATTCCGTCGTGTCCTTCGTATTTTTCGTACCGTAAAATAAATTATGACGGTGACGAGGTTTTGTAAGGGAGTAAGATTTAGTCATCAAAACTCGCGTTGTTAAAGTAACAATTTTTACGAAGCTTGACCCGTTCTAAATATTTTGTTCACAAACTATGTTACGACACTAACAACTCGAAGTATGTAAATTATCAATATCCTTATTACTATTTAACCAACAAAATTATTGCTAATTATACATATACCAATAATCTGTCTTGATTAATTACCTGCAGCATATAATTCACCGTAAAATCGGGACACCCCTCCCTCCCCAATCCGGTCGGGACCACATAAGGAATTTCGACGTCCCCCCTCCACTCCGACTTTCCCTCCAGGAACGTCCCACTTTCTCCGTGCCACACGACATTCGCCTCACTCGTTCTCCTCTTTATTTTAGTCCGAATTATTAACTTGTACCCGATATTCTGTTGCAGATTTGCTTTCACCGTTAACGGAAGTGACTTTCCGTTCCACACTTCGACCCGAAATGGAACCCTGTCACCCGGGATGGCACGCCGGGTTTTTAGGCAAACCCGCATTTTGACCTCTTCCTTCGAGGGGGTTGTAAAAGTAGTTATTTTCGAAATCGGCTTGGAATTTTCTTTTTCCACGTTTCCAATAATCAAGATGTCCCGTTTAAGGATGAAACTCTCTCTGCGCCCGTACTGCGACTGCGACCGGGCCATGAGCATCAAGCCGTACCAGTAAAATGCGTTCAGCACCACGAAAGAAGGCCACAAGTCGAGTGGGAGAGGGAAATAGAAGGGGATTTTGGTGAGAGTGTCGGCTGCGAGGGGGGTTCCATCGGCTGTAAAAAAAATGAGAATTTTTAAATGTGCACAGATTTTGAGACAAAATTTGGTAAATCTACATACCTGGACTATTTCGTAGACTCCATGACCCACACGGATCAGAGTTTATTTTGTTTAATTTGTGAATTAAACTTGTCGCCTTTCCCTTTCCGACTTGTTCTGTGTGATGGACGTAATCCGTCCTTCGAATCAGGGCCAGTTTTACGTCTGAAATTTATTGTGATGTACATAAGTATCCATGGATAACTTGTCAAATCAATTAGTTGAAGAAAGTAATTTTAAGACTTTACAATCTTTTCTTAAAATTGGTAAGATAATTGGTAAGGTTTGTAACTTTACATAATTGACGGATTTTGCCAGGTTACTTTACATAATATTATGCACACTAGCCATGTTTTCAATTGTAAAGGTTTAATAAATTATCTATTAAACTTTAAAAATATGTAATACATATTTTTATATTATATGTAAACTTTCGTTTAATGAGTTGGTTTGTTACAAAAATGATTAAATCATTAATTAGCAATTACCATACAACTTGTTCCCCTTGGGTCCCCCGTTGAACACCAAATTTCCAGTAATGCTCTGTCCTGCTTGGTAAATTAGAACGCTCTGGTCAAAATTGACCCTTACTAAGCAACTCTTCACTGACATCCCGAGCTGCACCACAAGCGTTGATTCGGTACTTGCTTCTGCAGGTGTTGACAAGGTAGCGAAATGGAACAAGATCATTTGCTTATATGGTACTGATGGCAAGCGACTAATGGGTCCCGAAATATGCCATCATTACGTCAACGAAATATCATTGCTTAATCCATACTTTTTACACGTAATGAAACGGCGACGAAATGCGAACGTTGTCTCGGTACCAAATTTTTTATGCAGTTTTGGTAACTAAATTTCGTTATTGAATTAGTACTGATACAATTGGTTTATTTTACTCGAAATTATTTATTAATTTCCAAAAATTATTACAATTTAACTTTCATATAATAATAATCAGTACAATTTAACGTAGTTGGAGAGCATTAAACAACTAAATGCATATTATTTTAATACAAAAACTCGCTAATCTTATAATAAGCAGTATTCATTATTTACGATTTATTTCAAATGAATTGCACAATGATATATAAAAATATTTTTTCCCAGATGGAAGTAGAATACATTTTTTTGACAGGTTAAAAGGGTTTAACTTGCGCAAAACTCCCAAATTCCTAACGTAGCCTATTCCTAACTCTTTGCAAACTACGGGATAAGATTTCGGTTGTAAATATTCATCAAATATACGACACATAAATTTCTGGTTATGTTTTTCAACAATACATACTTGTCCAGTTTTCGTGATAAAACAATTATCACCAAGTTTAGCTGAAGGAGTTAAGGATGAATTTGTCTGCTTTGGCAACTTTAGTGGCAAGTCAGTTAATTCCCCAACCCTTCTAACAATTTGACTTAAAGGGGTATTTTTTGATCGCAGCAGGCGTTTTATTGTTTGCATGAAATTTTCAAACGGGAATGCGCTAAAATTATCTATTGGTCCGTGAAGATGAACATCTGCAGCTAAATGAGTTAGTGAATGAACATTAAATACAATAAACTCTTTATAATAAAGTGTAGGAATTTTCTCAACAAATTCATTAACGAGTTGGGCTGCAAAATCAACCCAATCGTGAGAGTTTGCAAACTCAGAAGCTAGAATATATATTGCAGTGTGTAACAATAGAAAATGTTGATATTTATCTGTTGTTAACACACCTTTCAAGCAAATTGGTCCTAAGTAGAGTAAGAAGTTTCTGAACTCAGTAGCTTTCCAATGTCTAATTTCTTCCAAACTTCTCGGTTTTCTAGAAAAATGTGAAGGGACTCGATTACGGAACAATAGAAGTCTACTTGAAATTAATTTAATTTGACGTTGAGATAGTTTGTGTGGAATATGTCCGTCTATCCATAAAAGTAAGAATTTTTTCATCACCCCGAGGCAACATAAATGCATATAATCCAGAGGAATTTGACTAATCATTCCTACTCCTGCATCAATTAATGGCGAAACTTTATTAATTTCGTGATGGTTAATATGCATCCGTGTTCTAAAAGTTTCATCAGAATGCAAGGGAAAAGATCGACCTACTGAATATATTACGCGGCCAGAATATTCACCTTTTGTATAACATCGTTCACAACCATAATATGCATTGTGTCCTCTTACTTGCTTAATAAAGCTTCTTGCAGGAGCGTCTGCAATTATTGCTTTTAGAAAAAATTCATATTTTTTGTTGGACACTACGACTCCATTTTGTTTTAAATTGATTACTTCATTCACCAGTGGATTAAGAAATTCTTGAATTGACTTGGGTTTCTGATTACCACAAAAAAAGCTTACTATAAAAACGCTATTATCCCCAAGCTCACCATTAACTTTGCATAGGATAGGCCAAAATTGTAAGTTGGAACTCTTGCTAATCGGTAACCCATCGATACCTAAACTAACCTCAACCTTAGTAAAATTTAATTTGCCAATTTTTTTACCATTCAACATTTTAATTAATCCTAATTCTAATCCAAAGTGATAAAACTGTCCTCCACCTACATCTTTTAACTGGACAACCCTTTTAGTTTTTAGCAAAGTTCTAGGATCATTTGGAAATCCAAACGCGGGTAACCATTCCTTACAAAGTTCTAACAAGTCCTTTAATGCAGGGTGGGTAATATTGTGGGCTAGTGCCCACTCCCTCATTTGGGCTAAATAGTTAATTTCAATAAAGTTATTATCATTGTGCAATTCATTTTCACTTTCAACAGAACTACTAATTACATTTTCTGATAACTCAAGATTATAATTATTTGAGACTTGTTCAGTATTAAATCTTACAAATGATTCTTGAGAAGGAATTAAGTTTTGAAATGTTGACGATGTTCGTGGGGCTCTAATTTGGTTCAACATTTTTGACAGCCGTTTCTTCACTCTCTGGGACTTTGTTGACCGTGGCGCGTCCATTCTTAGCCTTGGACCTCTTCTGTTTTCCTTCGTCTCCTCTATTTATTGAGTCACGAAGCCACTTTGCAATGTAAGAATCCAATTTACTGTCACTTAACTCGGCCTTGATTCCTTCTGTGTTGCCCGCCTGAATGAAGAATTGACGGACCGCGTCTATAAATAGTTTGTAATTTATAAACAACTCTATACTTACTTACATGTTTAATTATTATTGTGCAAATTTAGTGTATACAAATTTCTACCTCTAACAAGCTTGCAGCATAAAGTTCTCCCAAAAAGTAATTTATCAGAAGCGTCAGTAAAGCGAAGAGTTAGTGCAAATTGGTGCAAAATAATGGACTTCATGGTACAGTTAACGGCTTTAGTGACTGAATCTCCCCCCGACTCTAGACAGCAGGGTTACCTGGCAATTTACAGAAATAAAGAAATATAATGAAATGTGTATCAGCATCGAATAATCAGTTTAAAAATAGATATCTGTTTTGATAACTTACTTGTTGAATATACGTGTCATTGCTAGTAAGAATTTCATTTATTTTCTCAAGTTCTTCCTGATTTTTAATTGGCCAAAATAAATTACTTGTTGCCGCTGCCGGATTTGTAGAATTCAGGCAGCGCAAGACAATATTTTTGAGATCTCGGATCTCCTCTTGCAAAATTAGTTGATTCTGAATTGAAGTTTGCTGAAATGCTAAATATGTAAATAAATTAAACTTCAATAAATATTCGATTCATATATAACATTATTCACATATTTCAAAATTTATTAAATACCTCGAAACTCCTCTATTAAAGTTGTAATGCGGTCATCACAGTAGTCCGAAGTCACGGGAATGGATTCTACTTCTTGCTCGGTTTTTTCATTAATTGGTGACTCGAACGGTTGAATTACTTCACCTTCGTAAAATATGAAACCGCAAATTTCGTAATGTTAATTGTAACAGAAACAGTGGAAATTACCTGCACTTTGTAATCTTTCTTGCGACGATTCACCATCAATGTCCAAATCACTGCTGTCAATATAGGCAGCTTTTAAAAGCTTCTTAGCTTTGTCGTTTGCTCGCTCGAACTTATCTACAATAGCAATAAAAATTATATGGTTTTATTCAAAAATTTATTAATCAGAAATTATTTTTTACCGTAACTCTTCTTTACATTTGCTTCCCAAATTTTCCAGAGAGGATCTGACATGGATTCGGGGTCCTCTTGATTCTTTTTGAACCCTTTCGGCCGATTTGAAGGAAAGGCACACTTTGTGTTGTTATCCGAAAGCCAAGTTCGTGGCACTACTTCAATTGTCTTGTCGACAGGAAACTCCACTACACAAGATTTCTTTAACACTATGTCTGTCATTGATACAATTAATTGTTTCAACTAAATAATTGATGTAATCCGTTGTAAATGTTGCTTATGAGTGGCGGTGCGGTCGTGCGTGCTCACGAGAAATCTACACTGATACAGCGATGATTATGTACTTATAATCAGCACGGATTAGGGGACGAGTTTTCGTTACTGATTCGTTAGAGAGTAATAGAGGATTTATCAACGCTATTTCTTAGGTTATAAAAGTGTGAGGATTTTGTACCGAAATTTGGATGGCTAGAAGGTAAAGATTTGTCGTCACTGATTAGTTGTTGGAATATATATGATTTTTCAGCGCCGTTTTTTGGACATTAAATGTGTAAGGATTTTGCACCAGAATTTTGGCGCATTGGTGGTAACGAAAAAAAGGCGCTTAACCAGTACTGCGTGTCAGCGGTAAACAGGTCCGTCGAAATTTCCATACCTAGTAAATGCGTTATCGTTAAGTCAATTTAAGCGTTGAAAATTCGGTACCCAAAGTTTGCCATTTCCGTATTTTTATTTAAGCAACAATTTTTCGTTTTCATATCGTTGCTACTTTCGTTACTCCATCCTCGCCTTTGGTATCTCGGGATGGTTGTCAGATTAGGAAGTCGTAATTTACAACTTTCTGTTATCTGTGTACATAAATTATGTATTTATTTAGGGATGGTGGAAAAATGAACAAGTAGCAAAACCAATAGAAATCGTTACTTCCGCTACAAGGAGAAAGTCAGCTGGCGATCTGGGTGGGTGAACAGGAAGTCATTCATACTTTCACTTTGGACACGAGTTGAAAATATGTACATACGCTATTGATTCATACTTTGAAGGATGATGGTGAAGGGGACATACGCGATTATTTGGACGCCGAGGAAGGGATATTTTTGTAGGGTTAGGATCAAATCGTCGACCCACGTTAGGTCCATGGCGATAAAGTGTGTTGGCTTTTATTGAGAGATTTGAGACTTGAGTGAGGTGAATTTATAAAATTGGCGACATTCTCAAATAAGCAAGGAGTGAGCTCCTTAACCTTAATTGTGTTTAGGTTCTAATTAAAGTGGATCGATTAATTGATGTTTGCAATATTCCGGGTGACTTATTGACAATTCTTTAACTATTAAATGGTGGGTGAGTTTCTGTACATATTCAATAGTAAGTCGTACATTAAGCATTGCACACAAAGGTAAATTGTTTTTAAGTAAGTATGTATTTATCCAAGTATTTAATTCTTTGTAACATGCATGTACATACATTTTTACTAATAAAGCGTTTTTGTATTGTTACATATGTATGAGCATAAATACGTGCATATGTGCACATGTTGCTTTAAGCGATGAATGAAGTGTTACTAAATCTACTAATTAATTGTCAATTATTATGATTGTCAATTAGAGAAATATTTTCATTTCCCAAATACTGCATGACTGCATACATTTACCACATTTTTATACGTATGTATATACATACATACTTGCAAATATGTAACTACATACATACATATATTGCAAAAATTATGTGCACTCGTATTCATTTGTGTAGCATGAGAAATACTAAGGTCAGGTAGCACGTGGTTACTCTTCATCTTCGACTAGTGTCCAGCACCCACTGTCCTCGCTGGCCAAAGACAGGGCATTCCAGTCCAACGAGTATTGCGACGAGCTGAGCGACCTCGTCACTTCCAGTCCGTACGCCAAAGAAATGTCGTCGCCACCCAGTTCTGCGGATGCGCCCTCATCTCGCGTCGCCGTCCCGATGTGGAGCTCCGTCTCGATCTTGGCAAACCGTGGGATCACGAACTGTAACAATTAAAACCCAAATTATTATACATGCCATGCACATTTGTAGATGTTTTATATCCTAATATAACGCCAATCATATTTACGTATGTATTGAACATAACGTGCAAATTCACGATAATTTAAACATGCTATACAAAGTTACACGCGTCCAAGTTTTGCTAGAAGTAGGTTACTCAGATTTTGTGCCCAAATTGGTTATGTAGGCAATAATCAACGAATTAATGAGTTGTAAACTTGAACTGTTAAAAATTTAGAGTTTAACATACATAATCAACATTCACGTGTTCCTCGGAAACTCTATAAATTCTTAAATTTAGTATACAAATTCGATAAAATTTCCCAAAATAAGAGATGTCAAACATCTGAGTAAGCTTCCACAATTTAGCAAGCTAGTTTTCCTAAGAAATATCCGTTCGTAGAATTTACGAATTTTCCAAATTTACCAATGGCTGCGTGAATTGATTCAACTAACGAAGTAAATTTTTAGTAAATTCCTCTAGTCTGATTACCTTGAGCATATAGTTCACCGTGAAATTGGGACACCCCTCCCTCCCCAATCCGGTCGGGGCCACATAAGGAATTTCGACGTCCCCCCTCCACTCTGACTTCCCCTCGAGGAACGTCCCACTTTCTCCGTGCCACACGATATTAGCCTCACTCGTTTTCATATGCATTCTAAACCGGGCTATAAATTTGTACCCGATATTCTGTTGCAACGTGGCTTTCACCGACAATGGTAACGACTTCCCGTTCCACACTTCGACCCGAAACGGAACCCTGTCACCCGGGGTAGCACACCGGGTTTTTAAGCAGACCCGCATTTTTACCTCTTCTTTAGCGGGGGTTGTGAAAGTGGTAATTTTCTTAAGGGGTTCGGAAAACGGGACCTTATCTTTTTCCACGTTTCCAATCATTAAGATGTCCCTTTTAAGGATGAAGGTCTCCTTGCGCCCGTACTGCGATTGGGAGCGGGCCGTGAGCATGAGACCGTACCAGGAGAAAGCATTCGTCACGACGAAGGATGACCACAGGTCGAGTGGGAGTGGTAAAGAGAAGGAGATTTTTGTGGGGGTATCGGGTGGCAGGTAGGTTCCGTCGGCTAGTAAATATTTTATTCAATTTTTGAATTTCCACAAATTTTTAAAAGAAATAAAATGATAAAGACCTGAACTCTTTTGGAGGCTCCATGATCCACATGGGGAGGAGTTAATTTTGTCTAGTTTGTTAATTAAACTGGTCGCCTTTCCCTTTCCGACTTGTTCTGTGTAAAGGACGTAATCCGTCCTTCGAATCAGGGTCAGTTTTACGTCTGAAATTAATATTAGACGTACAAATATTCATTACGAGTTCACATTGTTAGAAACAAGAAAACAAGAAACTTAAGAAGATCATAAAAAATTGGCTAGAAATTCATTTACAAAGCTAGTATTAAGTAACATGCGGACATGCGAACTCGTAATGAATTGTTGAACCACTACTCCTCGCAAACATTCGCAAGTTGCAAAGATATGTTGTCATGCGACGTTTACGTCTTATATGAAGTTAAATGAACGTAACGTCTTATATGTATGAGTACCCAAATAATTTTTATTTGTAAACTTCACACTAGTTTTTTTATAAAAATCATTAGTTAACTATTACCATACAACTTGTTCCCCTTCGCTCCCCCGTTGAACACCAAATTTCCACTAATATTTCCTGCCGCTTGGTAAATTAGTACGTTTTGGTCAAAATTAACCCCCAACAAGCAACTCTTCACTGACATGGTTGCCACTTCATGAAAAGAGTAATGCAATATTTAGTAATTTACAACTTTCTCGCTTAACGACATGAATAAATTCTCAGAGGATCGTACAAAACGGATAAGCACCGAAAGAAAACGATAAAAATATTTCCTTCCACGACGAGGAGAAAGTCAGCTGGAGAACGGAGTGGTTGAACGGAGAAAGTCATGCACACAAACTTTCACTTTGGCAACTAGTTACACGGATGTATAGTCGTTTCCTCTTCCAGATTTCTGTCATGTGGAGAAAGTGGCCGAGTCGTGAACCCTTTGAATGTATCTAGCTCCACACAGAAGTGAGAGTATATGCATGTATCTTTGTAAATTAGGTACAACAAGTACAATCTATGCACATTTGCAATGATAACGGCAAATGTATTGGCAAATTTTCAGCATATGCATTATACTTCATCGACTTCTTAATGTGTGTCCCTACACATATTTATAAATACAGTGTATGTATGTGTATTACATGTATGCATGTGTGTAGATAAGGCTAATCAGCCCTTATCCACAGTAGTATTTAAGTTAATATTCTGATAATATTCTGATATTTGTAATGTGCCAAGTATTTATATTGTGAATGGGTGAATGCCCAGAAACGCAAACAAGTTTCATTCCGAATTATCGATTTTCACCCACACACGTTGTCGTCGTACATACAACTTCCACCTCATTTCGCCAGGTCTTCCCTGTTGATAAATAAGTGTGTTTAAATACTAAGAAGCAAAAAAACTGATAATTTTTGGAAAATAATCGTGCTAATCCTAAGACGTCTGTGACTTCACACATGGTGAGTAATACATAAGGTAAGGAATAAACAAATGTATGTATGTGCCATAACTTGAAAAATACTTCCGAATAAACAACTGGATCTTAAATTTTCAGAAAATCATAATTAGCTACTAAACAAATCCAATACTTGGATGCACTACTCATTTTTAGTGATCCATCAGAGGGGAAATTCTTAAAATTTACAATTGTCCACAAAAAATTTTCACGTTAAGAGAGAATCCATCTATTTATCATGAGCAAGTTTGCCGTGATCAGTCTAGTTAGATCAAAACGGGACGAAGTTCGCGGCACGGTCCTAATTTCAAGAACACATAATTACCTATATTATAATTACGGTAAGTGATAAGTTATAAATAAGTGTAGCTTGCTGGACATGGTATTATTATTATAGATCAACTGTCTCTAAATAATTATGTGCCATTTTTCAATTATTGCAGCACTTATCGTAGAGCTCAGTGGAATTTTTGAAGCACGGCAACACAAAGAAATCTCAGTATCAACTTCATCCCGCTCCGATAAGGAGTTATCCACCACTTATTGCCTCCCTAATCCCAGAAAACATCAATTCTGGTCGACAAGCCAAAAAAGTTTTCCTACCCCGTTACCATCCCCTGATCTAATTAAGTATACTTTTCACCTCCCAATTCCCCAAAATGTCCATCTCCCACCCAATTTCGACTGCTCCCTGGGAAAAGTGTCCTACTTTCTCCGCGTTCTTGCCCAACACAATAAGCATCCCAACATTTTACGAGAACTCACGTCAAAGGAAATCCACTACCCGGGACAGGGGATAGTAAACCCTGGTAATGGCCCACCCACCGAAAAGGATATTGATCTCGACGGTGTCAAGATTTCTGTACAAGTACCCCGGACTGATTTCATTATTGGAGAAATCATCCCATGTACCATATCTGGCCAATTTGGAGAAAAGAAAGGATCCCTAAAAAACGTCACCGTTTGGCTGACCAGGATTATTTCTTACACTTCGGATAAAATTCTGATTTCAACAACGGAAATCGTACATTGCAAAACGTTCAAACGGTTTCTCAAAAGAGAACGATTTACGAGGAGTGTAAAATTTGCGACGGCAAAGGTCAAAATTCATACCATTAAGATGGAAGATGAACCGAAATTAAGGATACGATATCTTATACAGGTTACAACAATTATCTACAAACATAAATATGCAGACTTAGGATTAGTGCAAGCATGACTTTTATTACGTAACTTATGCATGACGTCTTTTTCATGAGATAAGTCGACTTATAAAAAAAAATCAAGTCGCTTTATTTAAGTTTATCTCCCGAATTTTAATATTGGCGGATTACCTTATTTTCGTAATAATTTTGGAATCCCAAAATTTTGACACTGGCTTGTAAAAGGAGTGTTGATTTTGTTTGATAATTTGGAAAATGACACGAAGTCTACTTATAAATTGCAAGTTATACACTGTATTTATTATGTACATCATAATTTAAAAGTAAAAACTGCACCAAATCTTTCATCTATCTAGTATTTATAATAGGGCTAAAAGTTAACCAATTTCATAAACAAGTTCATATTACATAAATTTATGTATGTATTTAGGTACGAGTCACCACACTGAACGGAAAGAGTGATGCAGTCCAAATTGATGTCGCTTTAAGAATAGGCCTCCCCGATTCGACACCATGGCTTCCCAGGGAATCCGATCATTCAGCACCGAGCGATGAGGGCGCATTAAACGAAGTTGAAACGCCGACAGCGCCCAGAATGCGGGTGGGATCACTCGTGGGGTCGATGATGTCCCTCTTCCCACCCAGTTATTCCACCCTTCCCTCCCGAGCGGTTTCCATGGTGTCGCTAGAAACTTGTAAGATTTATTAATGCAATGTGCACTAATTGTCTGAACGTATGGATGATACTCTTTAGTGTTATTTTTACTTTCAGTGCCACCAAGTTATGACGACATTTAAACCTCTTAACTATTTGCTGCCATTTAGAACGCACTTGGTTTTGTGTGTGATGTTTAATTCGAGGTTGTGATGACAAAATGCATATCGAACAGCTCACAAATATAATTATTTTTAGTTACATAGATGTGCTAAATTAAAAGCTTGTTTGTACGAAGTTGTGACAACAATGAATTGTATATTGTGAACATATCTATCTACAAATATTTCAAATGCTGGATTTATGTATTTAAAGCAAAGCTTGTGATACATTTTTAAAATTTAAATTGTGTTACATATACATATCCACGTAGATGTATTTATGTAGATCAGCCGTTACATTCCATGAACAAAACTACGTACTTAAAAGATGGCAAAAATATAACATCAAACGAGCCAATTGTAAACTCGGAAATTCATTTGTGATGCATAATTTTTCATCAAGCCTAAATAAAGAGCCCGGACATTTAAACGATTCTTATAGCATGTTGGGTACGTATGCAAATATACATTAATTTATGTAAGTACTCAGAATGTGACAGTGGTGACAAGGGTTAGATGTATGCAAATGAGCTGACCCGCTACCGTAATTCTACTCCATACCCGCCATTTACTCAGCGCAAACTATTTCCCTGCCAGTAACAAATTAACCGTATGATCACCCACTCTTTCCAAATACCTCAAAAAATAATCCAACCCCACCCCATTCTCAATCGTGTCCACTGATTTCAGCTATTCCAAATTTATCGAAAGTGGCCGCATCACCGTAATCACCGCTCTCTTAACCTTATCTTGACCATAAAATGCGAAACACTTTCTCTTAAACTCGTTCGATACTTTAGCCGCCTTCGCAATATAGCATACCGACAAAAATTCAGTGGCCACCCCAACAGCCAACGCAATCAGTGAAAACCCAACGATCAAAGAAATTTCACCACCCGGTAAAAACTGTAGGATGAAATAGTACAGGGAAATAGTTGACAGCACAATCATATGGAAATGGTGGAGACACGGAACTATTAAATCACGTGCCAATTCGGATTGAACGATCGTCAGAATGCCAAGTTTTTGATATATTTTGATCCCCGTTTCGAATCCGAGTTTAAGTTTGACTTGTTTCTTGAGGTAATTTAATCCGACTGATGAGTTGAGGGAATTAATTGACAGGTAGGTGACAAGTATTCCGTTGAAGATGCATAACAGGCAGAGCATGACGTTACACAGCATGATATTGGCAAAAAGGCAGGTCAGGATTTGGACAAAGGCCTTGACAGGAATGGGGAAATGTAAGACGAAGTTGTAAAGAGGGTTTACTTGCGGCTCAAAGATGCTTGTGTAGACAATAATTGGTGGAACTATGTAGTCCAGCCATATATAAATCCCGTTGAAAATTTTATCTCCGATAAAGTTGGATTCGTCTTTAGGGTTCCTCTTTGGCGAAAGTAGTGCTAAAATATATATTTTGTAATGAACGTATGTATTCAATACTATCAATACACGGTTAGAAATCGGGTATATGTAGTTATCGTTAAGCAGGTATCGATGTATCTGGATTAGGAGGCGTCCATAAATTACGTAACCCGAGAGGGAATGCGTCTAACGCTCTAATCGTGCCTATGTGACACATGTTAAAGGGGGCTAGGAAATCGCGATTTTTGCTTTAAGTAATTTATGGATGGCCCCTTAGAGTCAAAGGCGCTATACATATGCATAACTATTAAAATTTTACTGATCCTTGAAAATGTTCTACAGGCATGGTAAAACTTAAGTACAGATATGCATAGACGGTTCAATTTGAAAAATACTCTGACGTAGTGCCATCATACCTGTGCAAGTGAAAATGCCTTCATTCAACTTCACTCATTTTCACCTCGAGTCAAGTTGCCCTTCACTCCCCTCACTCGCGTGAAGGAAGGCTGAGTGAGGCTTCACTCACTGACAAATCTGATTCTCACTCCTTCATTCCCCATGGCTGTTGCGGGAGTCAACCCTAATGCAACGAAGCAACCCCCAAATTTCGGTCGTATGTACTACATGACTCAAACCCCACGTGGGAGCAATCATAAGGGTTCGTATTTTTGAAGTTGCTTCGAAAATTTATATAAAATACGAACTTGTAGGAAAATGTAGGTGTAAGGTCCTAGGTCATAACCTTGAAGGTCACAGGTCATATGGACGACAAATGTGTCCTCTTCACCCCCCTCAAAAATGGTGTCATTCGAAAGATAATATCAAGGGATTCAAAAATACGAACCCTTATGATTGCTCCCACGTGAGGTTTGAGACATATAGTACATGAACGACCGAAATTTGGGGGTTGCTTCGTTGCATTAGGGTTGAGTCCCGCAACAGCCATGCCTCACTCCCTCACTCACTTTACTCAATCCCTTCACTTCCTCATTCCCCTCACTCAGCTATTTTCCTCACTCTTTCTTTCATGCAATTAAGTGCCTCGCGTTGTCATGATTTAAGTATTTTGGCGCCATCTAGTGGGGCAATGTGAAACTGGGCTGGGGCAATGTGAGACTGAGCTGGGGTAGTGTGAGACTTGGCTTAGGTAATGTAAGACGACGCTGGGGCAATGCGAGAATTTCCTGGGGTGATATGAGACTCACTATTTTCATATGGCCACGGTGATTTTAGTATCTAAACTAGGGTTGCAACGAGTACTCGTTTAGACTCGGTACTCGGCAAACTCGGCAAATTTTTGCTGAGCTCGAACTCTGCAGAGTTTTTTCTGCACTCGGCCGAGCTTTTTTACTATCTTTTTACCCCAAAGTAGACTAAGCGGCCTTTTCATTTTTGTATATATACTCTTACCCTCTTCAGCATGTTTGCTGCACATTATTTCACACTTGATCAAATTTCTCACTTTCATGACTGAATAAATGGAATTTTAACTATCTTCAACTAGTTTGAGTGTATCAATTCAACAATATATTCTATGTTTACCAGAATTGTTTGGAGAGTTGGTATGAAGCAAATTTTCATTCATTAAACATTAATCAAATTATTATATTTAAATCGGTTAAATTTTTCAGGATAACTAATAACAATCCGGGCAATATGTCCCACCAAGAAGAAAATATTGAAGTTCCTGAAGGCGAATTATCCTCACCACCAGGGCATGGGAATGGAATCTCGCAAATAAGTAAATACGTACCATGTTTAAAAATTCTAAAAATTAGATAATAAATAGCCTCTTAAGTTGAACAAATAATACAAGTATATTATGCAGGTATGGAGAATGGTAACAAAAGATCCCTTGTGCGGACATACTTCAAGAAGAGCTCTACAAATTCCAGCAAAGTGACCTGTAATGTTTGCAAAAGTGATATATTTTATGGGACCGGAAGAGAATCTACCTAAATTGAGTGAAGCTGCACGGGTATGAGTGCCATACATACATACATACATACATGAATATCGCTTGGTGCTAATTTAATACCGGATTTCTAAGCGTGTGTCACGACAACCTGAAGTTACCCACCTTGTATCTGTTTACCCAGGAGGAAAGTAGCTTCATAGCAAATTATCAGCTTTCTAGGGGAAGACGAGTTAGACAAAAACAACAAATACGGAATACAAATGAAGATCACATCGGTGGCGAGGAACGTGGCGAGGGATTCTTTCAAGCCTGGATTTCCCCCCTGTTCCGATGATGTCAGAATTTGAAACGTTTTACCGCAAATGACCGGCAGCACGAACAAGGTCATGATGCCCGTATAAATCTGGAAGTTTCTAAACTGCCACGAATTTTTACGGCAAGCCACGGCTCTCCCATCGTTCTCCTTCCATTTTAAAGTATAGCAAGTGAAGCCTGAATTCTGCTGAGCGGAGCGCACAGCACGTCGAAAATAACGTAGCGCCACGTCGTTCCACATAATTTTGCGAAATATATACTTGGACAGACTTCGTCTTTAAGGAATGAGTGAAAAGACTGCGGACTTAGTTGCAGTGAGCAATATTTATATAACTACGTCGATGTGTGTATTTAGATTTGGGGTATTTTTGTACCTATTAATTTTAAAGATTACCCTGGCCTCAAGAGATATGTATTTGCTGGACAATAATCTGATCAGAAGTAAATTCACAAAATTACTAAAATTTTCAAATTTGAAATTATCGTGATTACTAAATACCAATTTTTTGATAAACACGGAGGTCGTGTCCCGTACATTAAATAGGACAAGGTGCGTAATTATGTACCAGAGGAATATTATGTAGGTCTCCGTTCCAAAATTTCAACAATTTAGTTTTTATGCATATGTATTTATTATACATAATTTTGGGTGTTGGAATGTTTTTATTGCATTTTTGCACATATCCATGAAATCATTTTACATATCGTCGTACTAATTCATAAAACACCTAAGTGCAGTCGATGCTTTATTCAGAAAAGACTCAGAATAGGAATATGACCATTTTCTTAGTAAATTTTCGAAAACAAAATCCCGTAGTTTTTAAAAATCTTGCAACTTTCGCAAACCTTCGAAAGTTATGCTCAAGTTGCGAGATACGCAAAATAATTTTGCAGACTTTTACAAAATAAAGGGACGCGCTTAATCTGAGTAAGGCGACCAAAATCTTCCTTGAAAATATTAGTAAATTTTGCAAAAATCTATAGAACTTATAAATTTCACAAAACTTTTTCAATTATGTACATGTAATTGAAATTTAGCGGCGTACGCAAATTTTCCGTTTGTACACATATTCCAGGAATTTTACATATACGTGGGATAAATGTTACACGACTTTATTTAGAGCATATTTTCAAACAGCTTACGCTTAAAATTAATGTTGTAATCCATAACCTTATTCCAGGCGGAAACTGATGTGTCTCGATAAATGCAAAGAATTCCTAGCGGAACAAGAATGCATACCATAGCGAATAAAAATGCGCAACAGAATGGGACCTGATTTCTCGCAGTGACATCAAACTCTCCTCTTCGAATGGTCTGAAGCGTTCGAAAAAGAATGCCCAGTGCAACCCCAAACTCCAGAGAAAATGCGGACCATTGTCGCCGCCGAAGGGCACGATTGGATACGAACTTTTTACTTTTGACGTTAAACGTGAAAGTAATCACGCCAAAGAAAGAACACAATTTTGTGGTGAGGTTTAGCAAATTGCATAATTCGGAGGAATACATATGTATCTCGTTCAGAAATTATTGAGAAAATTTTTAAAACTTGTTCGCATGAAATTGAATTCTTTTAACCAATTACATACATACATTAGGGTCTTCGGAATGTGTCTGCAATAGGAAAACCTTTACAAGGGTGGCGGCATGAGTAATTACATAAACACGTTTATAGCATTCTATACAGACGACTAACAAATTTCTAAAAGGGGCCGTACGTAAAGAATGTGTGGTCGATTTTCGGGGAACCCCATCCTCCTCCTGTGACGTGATATGCGCCATGTTATAATTAACACAGGAAGGATAGGATGGAGGGTAAGTTATTTGGACTTTGTAAATTGTAAAGTGGGAAATAGGTGGCTTATTCATTAGTTTTTCTCGGGTCGACACAGAAATTAGTCATTAGGTCACTAGTAATTAGGTCATAAGATAATTAAAAGGCTCTGACATTCAAATATATAATGCATTTAAATCAATTGTAATTTAAATAGTGCATTTATACAACTAGTAATTTAAATGGCTTGACATTTTCTTGCAGCTCAATTACATAAATATGTAACTATATACGAGTTTGTTTTTATATGTACGCAATTAACACAAATTCATACCCAATTATACTAGTGGCATTGTGTAGCACTACAAATTTTGTCGTCCATCTACATGCATTTATACATAAATTTACATACTCATCGTTATATAGCCTACATATATGACGATGAGTATGTAAATTTATGTATTTATGTATCTACTTATTTATGTAATATACAGGCATATATGTAGTCCAATGAATATGAATAAAAGTCGCCGTATAAATATGCACTTTTAGAAAAGTGGAATTAAATCATTTCTGACCTGAGTATATACATACTTACTATCCTCGTATTTAGGCGTGTCACCTCATTTGCATAAATCTCACTATGCCCAATTTCGGCGATACGGGCTTTTCATGTTGAATAAACTCTATGTCTCTCGCGAATGCATCTACATATACAAATGAGGTGCCCGGCTATAAAAATTCGACAGTACATATGTGACTCAAGTTGGGTTACTCAACCCGCCCTGGTAATAATTGGCATCACTTTTCAACATAATGTTCTGATAATAAAGAATTTGTTGCCTTAAAACAAGCTATCTACATATTACTTGAACCACACCTCAGATTTATATCCCGGAGAGTAACAGGCTCACCGTATGATTTTCAACTCTTTCCAAATACCTTAAAAAGTATTCCATTCCCACCCCATGCTTAATCGTTTCCACGGACCTTAGCATTTCTAGATTTATCGAAATTGGCAGCAAACCTCCAATCATTGCCCGCTTAACCTTATCACGACCATAAAATATGAAACTCTTTCTCTTAAACTCATTCGATAATGTAGCCGCCTTCGCGATGTAACATATCGCAAAATATTCACCCGACATGCCCACACCTAGTGTGACCAGGGAAACTGTAAAAACTACTAGAGAAACACTTCACCCCCTGGTAAAAATTGTAAGATAAAATAATACAGGCCAATAGTTGAAAACACAACGAGATGAAAATGGTGTACAGCGGGAACTATTAAACCACGCGCAAATTCGGACTCAATGATTGTTAGAATGCTAATTTTTTGATATATTTTGATCCCCGTTTCGAATCCGAGCCCGAGTTGGAACTGTTTTTTAAGGTGATTTAATTCAACTGAGGAGTTTAAGGAATTAATGGCCTGAAGAGTGATAAATATTCCGGTGAGGAAGGATAACAAACAGAGCGTGGAGATGTGAAGGAGGGCGTTGAAGAAGATGCAGGTCAAGATTTGGGATAAGATCTTTATAGACCCGGGGTAATGTTGGACAACGCTATATAGTGGGTTGATGAGCGGCATGAAAAAGCTGATGTAGATTAGAAGTGGGGGAACTACGAAGTCCAAGTAGAAATAGGCAAGTGAGACTACAATGTCTCCTAAAAATTTGGGCTTTTTCTTGAGATTCTTCTTTGGCGAAAATAATTCTAAATAGTAACAATAGAAAAATTCTATGTATTAGTTAGTTCTAATTTTATTACTAGGCTCCGAATATTCAAATGGAAGGTAATTTTGTATGTATGTAACCTTGTATCTCGTGGTCAACGCGAAAGGCGGCTTCATTACAAGTAACGAGCCTTCCTGGGCCCTCCGGTTTTGATAAGGCCCACAAATACTGGACGCAAATAACGACAAAATCCGTAGAGAGCAAAGTAAGCAGAAATAATGCCCTGGCTGTTTGGCTTGGGGGTGAGAACCGGTGGCTTTCGGCACTCGGAAGGTCTATGGTTCGATCCCTCATATCTCGGCAGCTGGGACAGCCCTCCCTGGGTGCCAGTTGCACACATTGTAGCTGGACACTCAGTAGAGTGGACTGAGCATGCTGCCTTTCCGTGGCAGTATTCGCGTCCAAAGGGGCATACATTAAGATTGAATAGGCAGTGGTGGGTAGAGGATAGGCGGAGTGGGACTGGCCCCGTAAGTGCAGGGGTGAGTGGTGGTGCTTACGGCAAGCCGGCGTCTCTTCCTGTCTTACTATCCTTAAATGGTTTCTCGATCCCCATATCTCATCAATAGATATGGGGATTATACCTGAGCAACTAGATAGCCACTGTCATACGGTGTAAGTAAGAGGATATGCAATAGATCTGATGGATGATCTGAGCAGTGGGCTCCTCCAACAAGAGGAGCCCTCCTCCCAAAATACATACATACAAGCAGAAATAATTGCAAGTCTGGATGCTCCCCCTGTTTCGTGGATGTTAAGATTTGCAAAGCTTTTGCTACAAAGACCGGCCCCACGAGCAGTGTCATGATGCCCGTATAAATTTGGAAGTTTCGAAATTGCCACGAATTTTGGCGACAAGCTATCGCTCTGCCTTTTTTCTCGTTCCATTCTAAGATGGAGAACATAAAGCAAGAACTGAACTGAGCGGAAAGGATGGCTCGCCGAAAATAGTGAATCGCCGTGTCGCTCCACATTTTAAGTTTTTCAATAAATTTTGTGAAATAGAATTTAGTGGTCTGGGTATTGATGTAGAACTGAGCCGAGGTTGTGTAGAAGTGATATGCATGTACAAATATGTACATACATTGGACGGCAATACATAAGTCTGAATTTAGACAACTTTTATAAGTCGGGATAATTTTGAATTTTACAAATTTGAGTAATTAATGTGTTATATAAATAAGGTGCATAACTACTTAAAATTAGTACATTTGTGCAATGCGAAATTATAACAATTCCTACTTCCCAATATATTTATATGTAAATACGAGCATACAAATATTCGTACTATTGTCCTCTCATTTATGTATTATGTTTATTAAGCCTATTATCATGACAACCTTAATCTAACCGTTGGAGTCCGTTTTAAGATTTAGGGATTATTCGAGAACTTATATGTCCAAAATTCAAGTATATTTATTGTTAAGACCCAAATTTCACGAAACGTTTATGATTACAGAATAATGTGAGTTATGCATAAATCTAGTTACATATGTACATACATAATATGTAACTTATACATATATTATATAAGTAGGTTTATGTACATAAATGCCTTACTTCCCTGCCAGCAACAAACTAACCGTATGGGATCCCACTCGTTCTACATATCTCAAAAAATAATCCAACCCGACCCCATGCTCAATCGTATCAACTGATCTCAGCCATTCCAAATTTATCGAAAGCGGCCGTAACACGCCAACCATCGCTCTTTTAACCTTATCGTGACCATAAAATGCGAAACACTTTCTCTTAAATTGCTTCGACAATGTTGCCGCCTTCGCAATATAGCAAATCGACAAAAATTCAGTAGCCACCCCCACTGCTAGCACCACCAGGGAAAATCCTGCAATCAGAGAAATTTCACGACCTGGTAAAAATTGTAGGACAAAATAGTACAGGCAAATAGTTGACAATAAAACGAGATGGAAATGGTGGAGACATGGAACGATTAAATCACGCGCTAATTCTGACTTGATAATCGTCAGAATGCCAAGTTTTTGATATATTTTGATCCCCGTTTCGAATCCGAGTCCAATCCTAAACTTTTTCTTAATGTAGTTTAATCCAATGGATGAGTTGAGGGAATCAATGGTCTGGTAGGTGACAAGTATTCCATTGAGGATGCATAACAGGCAGAGCATGACGTTGCAGAGCATGAGATTGGCGAAAAAGCAGGACAGGATTTGGACAAAGATCTTGACAAGAGTGGGGAAATTTAAGACGAAGTCATACAGAGGATTTACTTGCGGCTCAAAGATGTTTACATACACAAGAATTGGAGGGAATATGAAGTCCAGAAAGATATAGATCCCATAGAAAATTTGATCTCCCATAAAGTTGGATTCGTTCTTAGGGTCCCTCTTTAGCGAAAGTAGGGCTAAAAAATATTGAAAATTTGTAATTGACAGATTAAATGCAATCATTGGACTGTTACGCCTTATTTAGAGTAACACATTTATGTCGTTGTAATTTCTGTTTAATTTATTTTTCACCAAGACATCAATTTATAGTAAATTCCTTTAATTTTGATTTCGTTAAAAATTAATGCTATGTCAGCATTTTCGTTTTAATTTATTTTTTTAATTTATAGTGGAATTCACGTTGTTTTCGTTTCTGTTTTGCTTCATTTTGCAAAGTTGCCATGCAATCAACTTTTTTCGAGTGAAAATATTTTTTTTTAATATTCACCTTATACTATAAATTGGCATGGTCAAAAGTAAACCAAAAAGAAAGTAAAATTTCAAGAAAACAAAACAGAAAATAATACTCTAAATATGGCGTTACACGTCTGGTATAGCCTCGCAGCGGATACCTCGGTATTAAAGTTTCAACGCCTCGGTACATAAGTACTAAAATTATACGGGTTCATAAAAATTTACTAACTGCATGGAAAGAAAGAGATACAGTATACCAGATTTCTAGAGTTTGCCATGACAAATTCTTACAACATGTACCTAACCTCAAGTTACCCACCTTCTATCTGTTTACCCAGGAGAAAAGCAGCTTCGTAGCAAATGAGAAGCCTTCTCGGGCACGACGATTTGGATAAAAACCACAAATACGGTATGCAAATGAAGGCCACATCAGTGAAAGGTGGCAAAGGATTCTTTCAAATCAGGACTTTCCCCTTGTCCTGAAGATGTTAGGAGTTGAAACGTTTTGCCAAAAAAGACCGGTAGCACGAACACGGTCATTATGCCCGTATATATCTGGAAGTTTCTAAATTGCCACGAATTTTGACGGCAAGCCACCGCTCTGCCATTGTTCTCACTCCATTTTAAAGTATAACAGGTAAAGCATGAGCTCTGCTGAGCGGAACGCACAGCACGTCGAAAATACCGAATCGCCACGTCGTTCCACATAATGTTTCGAAAAGCTACTTGGGTCTACTTGAATCGTCGGGGAATGAGTGATAACACTGGGTATTTAGGAAACCTGGGTTTGCATATATAGCTACAAAAATTCGTAGGTGTGTATATTTATTTAGATTTGGTCTATTTATTGTGCATATAAATTTAAATGCTAACCTACCCCAAACGGATGTTTGCTAGGCCAGTAAACATCCGTTTGTCCAGTATTGTCCAGTAATAATGGATAATACTCTATTTAATTCGAAGTAATTACTAAAATTACTAAAATTCCAGAATTTTAAATTATCAAGATTCTTAAATATCTGCTATAAATGCAGGGTTCGTGTCGTGCTACGTTTGTAGCTAAAATAGGGCCAGGTGGGTAATTATTAGAGCAGTATTATATAAACTGATGCAGGTTCCAAAATGATAGCAATTTTGTTTTTATGTACATATCTATATTTACAACTCGCTATTCTGCAGAAGGGATGAATATATCTCTCCGCCAAATATAAAATATCTTCGCCAAACCTGCACATTAGCAGATAAGTAGTTCAATTTGCAAATTTCATACTAATTAAATTTGTGATCGATTGACGCTATTTTGGCCCAAATCTATGAGCATACGTTGGGAGACCTCCAATGTGAGTGATGAAATAGTTGGGGAATTATTTTTTTGGGTGACTATTGTGATGTACATATATTTCATATTTGCCATATGCTACGCCACTTTATGAAAATGTCGAATTAAGCATCATTTCAGCTCAAAGCGGTTTATTTACCTGGTATTTAAATGCAACCTGATATTAAAATAAAACCTGGTATTCAAGCATATACATATTTACATATATAGATTTGCCTCCTCTACAACGGCACACTTCAAAATTTAGACTATGAAAGTCTTCATAATTTAACATTTAAATATTCTACGAGCTTGACAAACTACAAATTTTTCATTTGGCATTACAGTTTTGCATATTAGTTATATTTACAAGTTAGAAAATTTCTACATTATCCTGAATAGCTTTAGCTAAGGATTAGTCTGAAAATAAAATAAATATAAAATTTTGGAGCTCGTGCCTTAGAATTGGCCGAGTAAATTATTAGGGCAAAATTAATCTACTGGTATTTACCCACTTACCGCAAAAATCAAAAATTTTGTTTTGTTTTAGATTTTGCAGATGGATAATATATCTCAACAAAGGTTTTAACTTTTTCTCGAGCTCTCGAGATGGATTATATTGACAATGAAATTGAACTGTTTGATACAATTTATAGTTTTATACAATTCATGAGATCGGTCCAAGATCGGCTGCTTATTGAATTTATACATTAAACATGGGTTTAGCAAAAGCAGAAATTGCAAAAACGTCATTGGCAGGGTGTCGTTGGTTTGTTTCCATCGTAGTTTTCACTGTACAGAAGTGGACTTTTCAGCACTCATGGTGGGTAGGAAGCTATGAAATTGACACACTTGCCAAGTAGTTTCCACTCCCGCACGGCAACTTTAAAATATTTAAAATATCGAACCACACAGCAACTTTAAAATATTTAAAATATCGAACCACACAGCAACTTTAAAATAAAAAATCGAATCGCACCGGAAACGCACCTAAGTTTGATGCTACGGGGTACAGTTATTTTCACGACACTAGCAAGTTTGGAAATGCAGCACTCTGACTTATTCTATGCACCTAATTCTGCACACTTTTTGAAAATTAGGGTTTCTTTTATGCACAACATGGACAGCAAATATGGAACACTGATAGTTAATAAGCCTGCAAACACAAATCTGTAATCTCTAATCTGTAAATACCAACAGTTAAATATTTTTATTGATTTATGCATATTCAATAAACAATTTAGTTATGATTTTCATATATAACTAACAAAACGGACGTTTTTACTCACAACATTCACGTCACCAAATAATTTTCCATACCAAAGAATTTAAATTTAGTATTAAACAGATAAAAGAACCTAACTCATCATGAAGATTACCTTGTTGTAATATCCTTTCGTGAATCCAATATTATTTTAGTATGATGCCAAACCTTAAATTTCCCAATATTATGGAGAGGAACAGTTTATATTTCGCAAGGTTTGGGTAATAAAAGATTTTTTCAAGCTACGTATTCATGCACGTTCTAAGATTTCTCTTACGTGCAAGTTTTAGATCTTCCGCCCAAACTTTATGACGCCATCTGGCCCGTCTACCCGCTAAAATTATGCGTATCACGAAAGACAAATTTACTGTCATCCGCTCATACACGCTTTTGCAGGCTTTGCAAAGATGCACGAGATTGCTAGAATTCTTCTACCCCCAGTACGTAACGTGGGACTGGGGTACCTTGACACCCCGCCGGACCACACCCATCACGCGGCTGATCCCCTGGTTTCTCTTCTCAAGTCTCACTCTTATCCTGAATTTGTTATACATTTACATCTTTTGCTACGAAATTTTAACTCGAGGTCGACCGGATGCAGACATAACTCTAAACCTCTGTTTGGTATCGATCTTAGCGACCTCTATTCAAATCTATGCATCCGTCTTGATGCTGACTTGGGTGAGAAGAGTTGACCAGATTTGTTTCGTTTTGAGGAATTTGTTAAATATGTGGGAATCGGAGAAGCGAACTGGTAAGTATTGGTGGATTTTTTTTTCTTAAGTATGGTACTCATGGCGGATGTTTCGCGCGAGGCGACAGATTCTTAGCTTTGTAGTAAATTACCATTCGCTAAAGTTACTTGAATTTCATTGCAAAGTACCTAGTCAGGTACGAAATTCTTTAATAAACGTTTTTTACTGCAGAAAAATAACGGGTAAGAATTTTTAATTAAAATTTTCCATATGGATGCATAATATACCTGTGTATAATATAAAAATACTAAGTTTCCAAATTTCCTCCCCTGGAGTACGCACGCTTGAGAAATTTGACGGACGGCCGGTCGCTTGGAGCACGCGCGGTTTCTACCGGAAAATGGAACTTCAGCACCAGTGGAAGTTTTAGAGCAGGCCATGGTCTCAATTTTAAGCCGCAAGTCATAATCCAGATGACTAAGGTCTTCTATTGCCGATGGCATTTTTGTGACCAAATTAAATCGATGAAATGAGCTCATAGTCAATTTTGGACAATTTTTTCACCATATGGCTGAGCCGTGACCTTTTAAGAAATTCAGTTTCTATTTTTCAATAGGCCAGACTTATAAGGTTTTACACTAAGTTTGGGAACTTTGGTAATGTAATTCTTGGCTTGCGCTGTAACCCTTTCTACAGAAAAACAGGGTTTCGCTTTCTCCAGCAGATTAATTCAAATCTAAACCGTCAAAGACTTAGGGGGATGAGATCTTCTACGTTTTCTATTTGCCAGGGGTATGTATGATTTTTGCTTAGTGCAAATTCTTTAATTTTCCTTGTAAAATTTACGCAAGGCTTGGGATAAGTTTCCACAGGAAAGTGTGCGTAATCCGAGCGATCAGTTTACCATCAGATTTTGTAAGTGTGTGTGCTCCAGAAGAGGAAATTTTGAAACCTAGTATTTTTTATTATGCACAGGTATATTATGCATCCATATGGAAAATTTTACTTAAAAATTCTTACCCGTTATTTTTCTGCAGTAAAAAACGTTTATAAATGAGTTTCGTACCTGACTAGGTATATCAAATGGGACTGTTTCTTCAAATAAATCGCAGAATTCTTATTTTCGTTTTTGCTAAAGTTTGTCATGTGAAAAATCCGTATGCAACGATTTACAAGGGAGGTGTCCCAGCCTCCTCTATCTGACTTTGAGCAAATTAATTAAAATCGATCAATCTACCGATGCTTAGGCGGAGAAACTTGCATTTGAAGAGGTAAAAACTTGCTGTAAACTTAGAAATAGAAAGTGAAAAATTGTAAACTTAAAGTGACTTCTCTCCCCTTTGAGAGCAAATATCTCCGCCCAACGTGATCAGGTCTTTTTCCGATTTCACGTTAATTAAATTTGCGATCTAATTTTCTAAAAATCGGACATCATGTATGTACATGCATCAGTAAATGACTGCTATCTCTTCAAAAAATAGGAACCCTAGCAGACGACCATACGTCCTCACCCATCGGCTTACTTCTCCATTTCTTCATTCCTATCGTAATCACAAACCCCCTCGGAACAGCCTTGGTACCCATTTTTCTCCACAATAGCGACCCGACCTATTTTCTATTCCGAAACTGGACAGGTATCCCGCCGTCGGAAAAATAATGCTTCGGCTGCCTATCATCATTTTTAACATCTTGCACTGTTCCGTCGTAATCGTGGGGTGGTTCATGGTCATGGGAAACATGATCCCAGTGGTGACCAAGTCTGTAAAAAATATTTCCCACTCAACCAATTTCAAAAATTCTTTCAGAAAATACCGCCAGCTACAAATTATCAGTGAGGCCATGAACGAAATTTTTTAATTGAGTTTTTCCCTCCTAACGTTCACACCGATATTAGTTTTTGCCATATTTGGCTACATCTTGGTCAAGCTGGTGGCCGTTGTTGGACCGCCGTTTACCTTTATCTCAGCGTCCCTAATACTTCTAGAAATAGCCTTGGTACACTTGGGGATGCCATTGATGACAGAAGTGTCGATTTCGGCGGAGTATTTTATCAGAATTTGGAAACTTAAAGAAATTTCTGGCTGGAGAAGGAGACAGTTGAGAAGCTGTAAATTGCTTAAGGTGGCGATTGGACCGTTCGGCTATGTCAGGAAGCAGTCGAGAGGGGCCATGTTTTCGAAAATGTTTGAATGCGCGTTGACCTTGATAATTACAGTGTAATGATAAAATAATGATAAACCCTTTGTCGTTATGTATACATATATATGACGACATATATTATACATACATACGTAAATAATATTTTATCTACGTATCTTTAAATCCAAGCACATAGCTTACATATACATACACACAACCGCATAATTATAACTAGGATCAAAGTTATGTTACTAACAAAGTTAATAAATTCCTGTTTGTACATACATGCAATTCTATACAGTAAGATGATCAATTTGTGCTTCACAAATTTGCTTAACGATTATTTAAACAGTTGATACCAAACTATTTGTTAACGAACATATCTGCAGGACAATATGTAACATTAATATTAATGTCCTGAAAAAGAAGGAGAATTACAAAAAGTTATTTTGATATTACGTGCATATATGTATATATATTCATTAATTTAATACATTAGCAAGATGTTTTTGCCACGTGAAACCTATCAGAACGATCCAAATTCCTTTAGATTTATTTATTTACTAGTCTCTTAAGCCCGCAATGCGGGCCCTAATCGCAACGATTTTATTATTTTATTACGAAAAACGTTCAGTCACGACCCTATGGGTGTGACCACTAAAAACGTTGTCAAGACTCTAAAGGGGGTGGCCACGAAAAACGTTCTTCACGACTCTAAAGGGGGTGGCCACGAAAAACGTTCAGTCACGACTCTATGGGTGTGACCACGAAATTCGGTCAGTCAAGACCCTATGGGTGTGACCACGAAAACCGTTCAGTCACGACTCTAAAGGGGGTGCCCACGAAAAACGTTCTTCACGACTTTAAAGGGGGTGCCGACGAAAAACGTTCAGTCACGACTCTAAATGGGGATGGCCACGAAAACCGTTCAGTCACGACTCTAAATGGGGGTGCCCACGAAAAACGCTCTTCACGACTCTAAAGGGGGTGCCGACGAAAAACGTTCTTCACGACTCTAAAGAGGGTGGCCACGAAAAACGTTTAGTCACGACTCTAAATGGGGGTGGCCACGAAAACCGTTCAGTCACGACTCTAAATGGGGGTGCCCACGAAAAACGTTCTTCACGACTCTAAAGCGGGTGGCCACGAAAACCGTTCAGTCACGACTCTAAAGTGGGTGCCCACGAAAAACGGTCTTCACGACTATAAAGGGGGTGGCCACGAAAACGTTCTTCACGACTCTAAAGGGTGTGGCCACGAAAAACGTTCAGTCACGACTCTAAATGGGGGTGGCCACGAAAAACGTTCTTCACGACTCTAAAGGGGGTGCCGACGAAAAACGTTCTTCACGACTCCAAAGGGGGTGGCTACGAAAAACGTTCTTCACGACTTTAAAGGGGGTGGCCACGAAAAAAGGTCTTCACGACTCTAAAGCGGGTGGCCACGAAAACCGTTCAGTCACGACTCTAAAGTGGGTGCCCACGAGAAACGGTCTTCACGACTCTAAAGGGGGTGGCCACGAAAACGTTCTTCACGACTCTAAAGGGTGTGGCCACGAAAAACGTTCAGTCACGACTCTGAATGGGGGTGGCCACGAAAACCGTTCAGTCAGGACTCTAAATGGGGGTGCCCACGAAAAACGTTCTTCACGACTCTAAAGGGGGTGCCGACGAAAAACGTTCTTCACGACTCCAAAGGGGGTGGCCACGAAAAACGTTCTTCACGACTTTAAAGGGGGTGGCCACGAAAAACGTTCAGTCATGACTCTAAAGGGGGTGGCCACGAAAACCGTTCAGTCACGACTCTAAATGGGGGTGGCCACGAAGACCGTTCAGTCAGGACTCTAAATGGGGGTGGCCACGAAAACCGTTCTTCACGACTCTAATGGGGGTGGCCACGAAAAGCGGTCTTCACGACTCTAAAGGGGGTGGCCACGAAAAACGTTCAGTCACGACTCTAAATGGGGGTGGCCACGAAAACCGTTCAGTCACGACTCTAAATGGGGGTGCCCACGAAAAACGTTCTTCACGACTCTAAAGCGGGTGGCCACGAAAAACGTTCTTCACGACTCTAAAGGGGGTGCCCACGAGAAACGGTCTTCACGACTCTAAAGGGGGTGGCCACGAAAACGTTCTTCACGACTCTAAAGGGTGTGGCCACGAAAAACGTTCAGTCACGACTCTAAATGGGGGTGGCCACGAAAACCGTTCAGTCACGACTCTAAAGGGTGTGGCCACGAAAAACGTTCAGTCACGACTCTAAATGGGGGTGCCCACGAAAAAAGGTCTTCACGACTCTAAAGGGGGTGGCCACGAAAACGTTCACTCACGACTCTAAAGGGTGTGGCCACGAAAAACGTTCAGTCACGACTCTAAATGGGGGTGGCCACGAAAACGTTCAGTCAAAACTCTAAATGGGGGTGCCCACAAAAAACGTTCTTCACGACTCTAAAGGGGGTGCCGACGAAAAACGTTCTTCACGACTCTAAAGGGGGTGGCCACGAAAAACGTTTAGTCACGACTCTATGGGTTTACCACGAAAAACGTCCGGTCATGACTCTATGGGTTTACCACGAAAAACGTTAGGTCACGACTCTAAAGGGGGTGGCCACGAAAACTGTTCAGTCACGACTCTAAAGTGGGTGCCCACGAAAAACGGTCTTCACGACTCTAAAGGGGGTGGCCACGAAAACGTTCAGTCACGACTCTAAAGGGGGTGGCCACGAAAAACGTTCAGTCACGACTCTAAAGGGGGTGGCCACGAAAAACGTTCAGTCACGACTCTAAAGGGGGTGGCCACGAAAAACGTTCTTCAGGACTCTAGGGGTTAATCACGGAAAACGTTCGGTCACAAGTCTGAAGTATGGCATTGTTCTAACGTTTTAAGAACGTTTAGACACTTAAAGCAAAAGCCCGCCCTCTAGCGCTGAAAAACAGCCAACATCCGATAGGTGGCGCTTGTAGGTAATTAAAATTAGTAAGGCACAGGTCAAGTGTCAACTATACCGTGGGGCACAGAGGTCACAGGTCAAGTATAATGGATGTGCCCAGGTCACAGGTTAAATGTCAAGTGTAGTGGGTGTGCCCAAGTCATAGGTCAAGTGTGGCGGGTGTGCCCAGGTCACAGGGGAAGTATGGTGGGTGTGCCCAAGCCACAGGTCTGAGTGTCAACTCCGTAAAGTGTCAACTTTATTGGTTGTACGCAGGTCGCAGGTCAAATGTCAAGTCCAGGGGGGTGTTCCAAGGTCATAGGTCCAATGTCAAATCTAGTGGGTGTGCCAAGGTCACAGGTCAAATCTAGTGGGTGTGCCAAGGTCACAGATCAAATCTAGTGGGTGTGCCAAGGTCACAGGTCAAATCTAGTGGGTGTGCCCAGGTCACAGGTAAAGTGTCAAGTTTAGGGGGTGTGCCCGTTCATTTGATCAAGTCTCGGCAGATCTAAAGGGTGTGTTTCGTTGTTATCGTGTTCGTCAACGTTTTGACACTTTAGCGAAAAACGCCCTCTAGAAACGAAAAATGTAACATAGTGCCCCAACTGCCGCTAGGTGACATTAGCTTGGACAATGTGAGACACGTGGGTTATCAAGCGCCAAGTTCAACTGGTAACACACACCACTGCACAATTCTTGGTTCTGATAGCCACAAAAATATGTATCCAGGGTTACATTAATTATTCTAGCTACAATTTGACATTAGAAATGTGTCTAAAATTCAGTCGGTGTATGTACTTGAGGACAATTGAGGACAACAGATTCCAATTATAACCACAAAACAAATTGTGTGAAACAATTTAGACCAATTACAAGAACAATAACCAGAATAACAGGAATAATATACAATTAAAATATACTTAGAAACATAAAAGTTAAACCCATATTTAAAACTTTTGTAATTTTGTTTCATCTATTAAACTGTGTTAATTATTAACACTTGTTCAATAAAAACTCCTATAAAAATGCTACTATAAAAATGCAAGGAGAACCCAGTTTTTTCACGAATTGAATCACTACTAGAACAATACATAAAACTGCACAAAAAACTCGAATTTAGAAGATAATGAATTTATTCCCTGTGATAATCGTGGCAATAATCTGCAATTTTATACACTCATCAAATTGTGGAACCATTTCCAGTGAACTTTTATCCAAGTTAAGAAATGGGCAGAAAGCTGACGCCATATTAGAACTTCCCTCCGTTTTTGGGAAAGTTATGAGCAATCCATCACTAACGTTTTTGAGCGGTGCTGACAAAGCCAATATGATGGAGACTTTGATGAAACAATCCACGTCTGCATCCCAAGCTCCCTTCATGGCGGCAATCAATCGACTTGGAATCTCAGACTCTGCTACCCCATTTTGGATTTCAAATGATATCAGTTTAACAAATATCAATTTAGGAGCCATTCAATCTCTTGGTGCACTTCCTGGTGTATTCAATTTAAGAGAGCAATTTGTTGCCAAGCTTGATCCTGTTGTGCGAGGAAATAGAGTTAGCCGTGCCACATTCAATGAGACCATCCAAAAATACCCTCACTGGGGAGGTGCGAGCTACAACCACTATTTATAAATTAATTTTTCCTTGATATATTTTTCTGTATTAGTGGACAAGATACAGGCCCCTGCCGCATGGTCCAGAACTAAAGGGGAAAATGTCCTTGTGGCAATTATTGACACTGGAGTTTACATGGAGCACGAAGCGCTAAGAGATGGCTACGCCGGTAAATGGTTAGATGCAACCTTCGATGCATCGACGTCTCCAATTGATCCGAACAGTCATGGCACCCACGCCCTAGGTTTATCTCTTCATGTATTCCTTTTTGGAAATATTGTACGATTTAAATTATTTATTTTCAAAGTACAGGAACCATTTTGGGTCGTACGAATAACATCGGCGTCGCGCCTCGCGCAAAATGGATCGCTTGTCGGGGTATGAACCAATATGGGGGAGGATTGGAAAGTTGGATAAAAACCTGTGCTCAATGGGTATACCAACAAAGACCTGGACTTGTTAGTAATAGTTGGGCTACTGCAACTGGTGGAACATCAACTTCATTTGATGATATAATCAAAAGTTGGAGGGCTGTTGGGATAATCCCTGTATTCGCCAGTGGTAATAGCGGAGACAACTGTGGTAGTGCAGAGTACCCTGGAAATCACCCTGATGTTATTTCCGTGGGTTCAACGAGGAAGGATGATGGAATGTCAGGCTTCAGCAGTCGTGGTCCTTCCCCAAAAGGATTAGTTAAACCACAGGTAAAAAACTCCTAACAGGCACCGGTTTTTTCCTAGTTTGAAAAACTATACACCTGCGTTTCAGATTGCGGCTCCTGGATCGTTTATTGTTTCCGCTGGTAACAAAGACCCGAAGGAGTATAAAAATATGTCGGGAACAAGCATGGTAATATTTCTAATAAATAAATGCGCTTGGCGATATTCTAATTCATGATAATTTAGGCTTGCCCACATGCCGCTGGGGTCGTTGCATTATTACTCTCAGCTAACCCATCTTGGAAGTATGACGACGTTTTACAAGCACTAACGCGGACTGCAGAACGTCCACCAATCACTAAGGAATGTGGAAACTCGAACACAACAAGCTATCCAAATAATGCGTATGGCTATGGGCGAATTAATGCCAAAAGAGCAATTGGTTTATAAAAACTAGTCATAATTGCGTATTTCCTAGCAATATAAAAATAACTGCCAAAAATTGTTTTGGAAGAATGTGTCCAGCTAGTATTACCTTATTTGTAATGGTTAACCACAATACAATCTGCAGATGGGGTCGACTTTACCAATAAAGCAATTTCATAATCATCAGCTATTCCATAATCATCAACAAATACCGGCTTTAGAATACTTTGCATTTCATATTTCATATTTTTGATTTGATTTATTTATTTCAATGAGACACCCCAATGCTGGGTTATTACGCCTCAAGGTAAAAAATTTGTCATTACAATAGATTTAAGAAAATAAATAATACAATTTATCAAAGTGCATCATGATCGTCTAAAATATCAAATAATTCCACCATTCTCTCGGTACATTGTTCATGAACAAGCTCACATTTAACTAGTCGTTTAAATTCAATTATACTTAGATTTCTTAACTTTTCAGTGATTCGTACCGGTAAACATACATTTCATAAGAAGTCAGCATGCCAGTATGTAATATGTTGGTACTAGTTTATACACCCGTCAATCGGCGGGCAAAAAAGGCCCGTCGGTAAGCCCGTCAACCAAAACAGAGAATGAAAATATCAGTGAAGTTAGCCCCTCCTTTTCGCTCTCTGCACAGTGTAGAGGGAGAAAGAGAGGCTAACTTGTCAAAAAAGCCACCGACCCAGCAGCGACTTACTCGCCTGTTTTAAGAATATATAGGATGTGTGATACGAATATTTGTAAGTTACAACTTCATATCCCTGTCAATAAGAGGCTCACAGTATGATATCCCACTCGTTCCAAATATCTTAAAAAGTAATCCATTCCGACCCCGTGTTCTATCGTATCCACGGATCTCAGCGTTTCCAAATTTATCGAAAGTGGCTGCAACTGTTTAATCATGGCTCGCTTAACCTTATCACGACCATAGAATATGAAACACTTTCTCCTAAACTCATTCGATAATGTAGCTGCCTTTGAGATGTAAGCTATAGAGAAAAATTCAACCAACACACCCAAAACTACTACGGCAAGTGAAAGTGCAACAATCGCCAGAGAAATTTCACCAACTGGTAAAAATTGTAGGATAAAGTAGTACAGGCCAATGGTGCAAAACACGACGAGATGGATATGGTGGAGACACGGAACTATTAAATCACGTGCCAATTCGGACGCAATGATTCTTAGAATGCTAAGTTTTTGATATGTTTTAATCCCCGTGTCGAATCCGAGACCAAGTTGGAACTGCTTCTCAGCGTAGTTTAATCCTACTGATGAGTTGAGGGAATTAATGGCAAAATATGTGACAAGTATTCCGTTGGTGAGGGATATCAGACAAAGGATGACCATGTGAAGGAGGACGTTGCAGAAGAAGCAGGACATGATTTGGGTTAAGATCTTGATAGGGGCTGGAAAATGTTGAACCGCATGATATAGTGGATTGGCTTCCGGTTGGAAAAAGTTAATGTAAATGAGGGTTGGTGGGAGTATATAGTCCAGCCAGAAAAACCATAGTGTGACTAGTGTGTCTCCTAGAAAGTTGGAGTTGTTCTTGAGATTCTTGTTTGGTGAAGATAATGCTAAATAAAAATGGAAACATTCAACAATTTAAGTAAATCCAAGGGTCATCACAAATTTTTATTTTTATTAGAAATATGCACATCCAAGGTCTCACAGCGTATGCTGCACAATAGGTACATAATGTAAATCGAAAACAAATTTCATTCTGCAATACTAAATAAATTTGCAAAAGACACGATCTGAAAATGCTAATGCGTCGCGGAAATAAATATTTGCATCGAAAGAGGAAAAATCGCGTAGTAAATTTCGAAAGTTTAAAATCGATATATTTTACGGTCTGTTTTCTCTTCTTGGGAAACCTGAGTATGCGTTTTTTGCAATTTTCATATTAAGTACTTAAATTTATGAACAATGGCTTGGTGAAAATCGGAGTGGGAGACCTTCATTGTTGCTTGCGAATATGCAAATTAAGTTAGATTTGTCTCAGACCTTGTATCTGTTTATCCAAGCGAATGATAAGTTCACTGCAAGCGAATGATAAGTTCACTGCAAGCGACTAGCTGTCGTGAGGCCTCCGATTTAGATAAGAACCACAAATACGGAATAGTAATAAAGACCACATCCGTAACGACAAACGTAACGAGAAAGATTTCCAAGCCTGTGTGTTCCCCCTGCTTCGTGGATGCAAGTATTTGAAAAGTTCTCGCGAAAAAGATGGGCGTCACAATGAATGTCATGATCCCCGTATAAATCCGGAAGTTTGTAAACTGCCACGTATTTTGCCGGCAAGGTTCTGCCCTGCCGCTTTCCTCGTTCCAGGTTAATGTGTAGCAAGTGAAGCAGGAACTACCCCTAGCGGAGAGGACGGCGCGCCGAAAATAGCGAAAAGCCGAGTCACTCCACATGTCGAAATATTCTTAAATAGACTTGAGTAATCGGGCTAGAACTGTGTCAAATTTATATAGATTTGATTTATATGTAGTTTCAGGGTAAGTATTCCATATTTAGAAAAAGTTTATACGCAGGGATAATTTCGAATTTCACTAATTGGTGCACTTAAGTGCAAAACGGTTATATTAGGTAGGTTAGAATAACTACATAGCTCTCCAGTAAAATTAGGACAATGTTTAAATTATCCTAATTTCTAAATGGCGAACATGCAGAAACTCTTGTCCTATGAAATGACCCAAGTCAATTATTTATTTTGCAACCATGTCATGGTGGGATACTTTTTAAATACCTATATATATTTGTGTATAAGGTGAATAAATATTGAATTATTGTTTTGGGTCACCTCATTTCCATATTTTAACGCTTTAGCGAGACATAGCCTACTTAATATTGCAAGACTCCAGAGATGGGCACAGTGAGATTTATGTATTGCCCCGTCGCGACAATTCCTCATGTATGCAAATTTACATTGATGTATAAAGAGTATGTTATATAAATAATGTACACTTTATAGAAACACGTTAACATTATATTTCCGCCAGTAATAGGCTAACTGTATGATATCCCACTCGTTCCAAATATCTTAAAAAATAATCCAACCCCATCCCAGGCTTAATCGTGTCCACTGATCTCAACCATTCCAAATTTATCGAAAGTGGCCGCAACACTATAATCGTTGCTCTTTTAACCTTATCCTGCCTATAAAATTCCAAGCTCTTTCTCTTAAACTCGTTCGAAAGTGTAGATGCCTTCGCAATGTAGCATATCGACAAAAATTCAGTCATCACTCCCAACGCCAATGCGGCGAGAGAAAGTCCGACAATTACGAGAGATATTTCACCACCCGGTAAAAATTGTAAGACAAAATAGTATAGGGAAATAGTTGATAAGACAATGACATGGAAATGATGGAGACACGGAACTACTAAATCACGCGCCAACTCGGAGTCAATGATGGTCAAAATGTGAAGTTTTCGATATATTTTTATTCCAGTTTCGAATCCGAGTCCAAGTTTCACCTGTTTCTTTAATCCCACTGATGAACTGAGGGAATTAATGGTCTGGTAGGTGACGAGTATTCCGTTAAGGATGCATAACAGGCAGATCGTGACGTTGCAAACAAGGATATTGCAGAAAATACAGGACATGATTTGGACAAGGATTTTAACAGGAGAAGGATAATGAAGGACAAAGTGAAACAAAGGATTGACCTGCGGTTCGAGAAAGTTTATGTATAGAAGAATTGGCGGGAATATGAAGTCCAGCCAGATAAATATTCCATGGAAACTTGTATCTCATACGAAGTTTGATTCATTGATAGGATTTTTCTCAGGGGAAAGTAGTGCTAAAAATTATTTCGAATAGTGCATTATTAGAAATGTAAATCGAAGTTACTTTTTAATTTACCCACCTTGTATTTGTTTGCCCACGAGAAAAGTAGCTTCATAGCAAATTACTAGCTTTCTCGAACTCGAAGATTTCGATAAAAACCACAAAAACGGTACGCAAATGAAGACCACATCGGTGACGAGAAGGGTAACGAGGTGTGCTTTCAAATCTGGGTTTTCCGCTTGTTCGGATGATATTAGTAGTTGGAAGGTTCTGCAGAAAAAGACCGGCGCCACGATCAATGTCATGATGACCGTGTAAATCTGGAAGTTTCTGAATTGCCACGAATTTTTAGGGCAAGCTTCGGCTCTGCCGTCTTTCTTGTTCCACATTAAAGTGTTACAGGTGAAGAATGAGCTGTGCTGAGCGGAGCGAACAGCACGCCGAAAGTAACGAATAGCCGCGTCGTTCCACATAATGTTTGCATAAAAGAGTAAGGAACACTTGAGTTGACAAGGAATGAGTGAGCTGATCGTGAGTATGAGTGATAACTGAGTATGTAGATTTGACCAATTTTTTGTCGATCGCAAATATAAAAAAATGTATTTAGATTTCTAATAATCCTGAGCATCTAACATTTTGACTTTATGTTCTATGATTTGTGTGTATTAGTGGGAAAACAATTTTGTACCTAAGGCGAGAGGTCCTTATGGCCAGATATATTATTTAGAATGCAAAGATACGAGTACCAATATAGCCGGGTATGAATTTTAGTTTATAGTTTTTTCCACACTCAAAAACAAGAAAACAAGTGATAAATTTTCTACTCATTGTCCTTACTGGATGTAATTTCAACACGAGTTTGTGACTCTAACTTTCCACAGTTTACATCCTATTTTGGCCAATACTTTTACCATCAATTCTTTGGTAATTATAATTGGATGCCACTAACCTATAATTTCACAAGATGAACAAGATAACCAACTCGATACTTAAAAAAACGTGACGTTAAGTCGGTCGCATACGAAACGTAATAGTTAATCTAGTAAATTTAGATACAATTATGATCTATATTATAAGCTAGAAATGTCTTTCTGCAACGGAAGTGAAAGTAATTTTCCGAAACGGAAGTGAAAGTGGAGAAAGTGATTTGCATATCAGCTGCGTTGGTGCAAGCGGTTGGAAAGTCGATAAGTCAGTTATCCTTGGTTTGATGGTTATCAGGAAGGGAAGGTAACGTTTAATTGTGGTTATCTGGTCGCTAGGGGGAATGGGAGGGTTTGCCCCCCCAGTGGGATATGGTTATCGCTCTGCTGGGGGAGTGTGCCCACTGGGATATGGTTATCGCTCCGCTGGGGGAGTGGGGGGATGTGCCCAATGCATATGGATATGTCTCTGCTGGGGGAGTGGAAAGGTGACTTCCCTTCATGGATAAACCATGAAGATATGTTTCCGTAGCCTTCACGTGAGTGAATGGAATTCCCTTCCTTTTCCATTCCCATTAGGTTTACTTCAGGCAAAGTAGTGAAATCCTCATCAAGGGAAGGGAAGGGGAACGGATTCCATTCCCTTCATGTACAGACCAGGCAGATTTTTTGACATTATAAAATGGATGCACATGAAAGGAATGGAATCCGTTCCCTTTCCATTACTTTCATGCAGACCTCGGATGAATTAGTCAAATCTTCTGTTTCAACAGATTTTGAACGCTGAGAATGAATATAATATTATATCCACTTGATTTGCCGCTCACCAGTGACCGTGCGGACCAAGTCAAAGGTCACACATATCGAATGGGTTGGTGGTAAATCGTCGTCGGAAGTTTGGTAGCGGACAAGTCGAAGGAAGAACAACTTGTTGACGGACAAGTAAATGAAGTGGACAAGTTGAAGAATAAGATTTGGTCGAAAATGAGGAAAATTTATTTCCTTTAAAATTTACACACTTAATTTTTTACAACATTCTGAAAAATTATTTTTTTTGTCTTTTTGAAAATTTCCCTGCGTTAGATCGTTTACGCTTTAAGCATGCGACATCGCTATATGTTGGAGCAAAGGAAATTGAACATTGTGCGGTAGACGCCTGAATAACTTGAGTAAGTTCTTCTTCAACGCTATCATATCATCAACGACGGAATTATCAACAGCCTCGTTATTGCTTTTATCGCCGTGCCTGACTCTGCTTAAGTTCCTTGGCATATTAAATGCAACACCTTTAACAAAATCATTCAATTCGAGCGTCGGATAATTTTTAACCAGATTCAATAATCGCCGATTCAGTTGAATTTGTTTGTAACGTTTAGCTGCGGGAGCCTTCCCAGAGATTCTGGCACGTTAGCGTTACCACGGTTGAGTGTTGCTCATTTTGCAAATACTTAATTATTCTTTAAAGCGGAATATGAGAACTTTCACATAAAACTCCGAGTCGTCTATTCCAAGCTTCTAGCGAATTATTTGTTCTAGCTACATTGTTTTTAACCGTAATGTACACTCTAAAATTCTCTTTTATAAAGGGACGAAACTTTGACTTTGCTTAATAATTCTGCCTTTACAAGGGTATGCCATGCCAATTACTTCTATATTTTATTTTTTCTTTATTTCTTTGCGTTTTTCCAATTGTGAATAATGGAGTCTCGCTCATTTTGGATTCGATTCTGGATTCGACGATAATGTCCCTCTACGACAGTTTTGGCTCCCATGAGTTACCCAACTACGAGTTGTCCAACTACCACCCTACCCGCCTACGAGTTACCCAACGATGATTTACCCGTAACCCTATCGAATATACGTCGAACATGCATACACATGTTAACAGATTTATATCAATAGTGTCCTTTAACATCCTTAGTGTATTTTAATTGATTTATTCGTTGTGACCGTATATTTATTACCGCATAAGAATTCAGCGTGGCATGAGCATTGTATTTCTCAAATTGAGTTTAGCTTTCCTACCATCAACTTCCATCATCTTTTATTGATATTAATGAGCTGAAAGTAATGATCACGTTCACGTTCGTTACAGATTACTTTGACTTCCGTCGGCGACAAAGGATTTCAGCTTATAATACAATTAAAATATTTAATCGGTTGGATTTTTTAACAATTCCACTTAATTTTTATGAAAGTCGAATAAGCTCTTGCCCGGCGGGAGACGGGCTTATACGCTAGTTTCAAATAATTTGCCGATTAAGTTTTATATCAACCGATAAATATCACAAATTTACGTAAATAGACATACATAAACGTTTTACCGACTAATGTAAATAAATAAATATTCAAATTAAAATAAAATTCACAAATTTTAAATTCTCCTTATTCTGAAATATCTTTGTGCTGATAAGCCCATAGCTCTTGTCCCGTACATAAAACAGGACAAGGTTATTATGTAGTAGAGCGTGGTGCTTACGGCAAGCCGGCGTCTCTTCCTGTCTTACTATCCTTAAATGGTTTCTCGATCCCCATATCTCATCAATAGATATGGGGATTATACCTGAGCAACTAGATAGCCACTGTCATACGGTGTAAGTAAGAGGATATGCAATAGATCTGATGGATGATCTGAGCAGTGGGCTCCTCCAACAAGAGGAGCCCTCCTCCCAAAATACATATGTAGTAGAGCAATATTAGGTATGCAGATACACGTTTGAACAATTTTGATTTTTATTCATATAATTACAAGGGTATACGAATTTAAAATTTTAAGAGCAGGAATAATTGCGAATTTTTATATTTTACTAATTTGACAAGTTATGTAAATATGTATATGCATCACATAACCGTTTTGCAAGTTAATTACTCAAATTAGCAAAATGGTAAATCATCACGTATCCTTTATTTAAATCCTTAACTTTTGTCCTTTTAAATGAGGCAAGTTAATTAGCAAGGCAAAATTACTCTCGCAATTTCGTGATTTTCATAATTCACCCTAATCTGAATTCGATTTGTCAATTTGGGATAACTTCATTTAATTGTGCAATATTAGAAATCTGGTAAAGTTACGCAGGTATTACTTTCTCGGTGTTAAATTTTCTACCGTTTGGTATTAAAATGATGCCCGTTAGTAAAACTTTGCTCCCGACAACAGATATGGTAAAATTTTAATACCGAGCTAGATACATATCAATACACGATACACTGCTTATCAATTCCACTTTGTTAGAGTCATATATGAATACCGCTTGGTATTGTTTTAATACCGCACTACAAAATGTGTGACACGTCATACTAAATATATGCCTAAATACTTTCTCGAAACATCTTACCAGTTGCAAGTTACAACTTTATACGCCTGTCAGCAAGAGGCTCACCGTATGATCTGTCACCCTTTCCAAATATCTCAGATAATAATCCATTTTTACCCCATGCTCAATCGTATCCATAGATCTTAACGATTCCAAATCTATCGAGAGTGGCAGTAACCCTCTAATCACTGCTCTTTTAACCTTATCATGACCATACCTTATGAAACTCTTCCTCTTAAACTCATTCGACAATGTAGCTGCCTTTGCAATGTAGCATATCGCAAAATACTCTATCAATCCGCCCAACCCTATTCCGACAAAGGCAAGTGCGACAATTACCATAGAAATTTCACCACCTGGTAAAAATTGTAGGATAAAGTAGTACATGCAAATAGTAGCCACCACAATGAGATGAAAGTGGTGGAGACACGGAACTATTAAATCACGGGCCAATTCGGATTGAATGATCGTCAGAATGCTAAGTTTTTGGTATATTTTGATCCCAACTTCGAACCCGAGGTCAAGTTGGTTAATCCTTTTCTTTAGTCCAACTGAAGCCGTGAGGGACCTGATGGCCATGTAGGTGACAAGTATTCCGTTGAGAATGGTTAATAGGGAGAGCATGACGATGTGAAGGGTGATATGTTCGAAGAAGCAGGTCGCGATTTGGGTTAGCAGCTTTACAGGGGCGGGATAATGTTGAACGAAATAATAAGGCGGATTGATTTGGGGCTCGAAGAAGCTGATGTAGATAATGACCGGCGGAAGTAAGAAGTCCAAGCAAAAAAAGCCAAGTGTCATTACCACGTCTCCAAGAAACTTTGGCGGTTTCTTAGGATTGTTCTTTGGCAAAAATAATGCTAAATAAAAAATTAAAACAGGGTACCAGTTAATTTTCGAAAATGTTCCGTTGCGTACGAAATTAGAGATATTTATGCAGGAAAATTATTCTTGGTAGCTACAAATTATGAGATCGTTTTCCATTGCGCAGTAATTAAAGATACAAACAAAAATATGTCTAATCATGTATTTATGTGCCGAATTTTTTTTAAATTTGATGGTCAATCGAAATTTAACACATTCTAAATTGTCGAAGGTAATATGTAAAACGTAAGAAAACCATGCAAATGTATCATCTCTATGGGCCAAGAGTCTGAGAAGAGAATAATAAACTCTAGGTATAATGTTATCTTATCTTATCTAATATGTAAAACGTGTGTTAGGGGACGTCCATAAATTACGTAATGCAAAAATCGCGATTTTCTAGACCCCCTTCCCCCCTTTAACATGTGTACCGTAGGCACGATATCACTGGAGCCTTTAACCCTCCCTCCTCCTTATTGCGTTGCGTAGTTTATGGGCGGTCCCTTATTTAGTAGCCAAGACTTTTGATTTCATTAGAACTGCTTTGTTTTGAATATTTAACTAATGTTAGTTTGGTGCCAAACCTTGTATTTGTTGATCCACGAGAAAGGCAGCTTCATTGCAAATGATGAGCTGTTGTGGACCCTCTGATTTCGAGAAGAACCACAAATACGGGGTGCAAATGAAGACCACATCCGTAGCGACGAAAGAAACGAACAACAGCTTCAGGTCTGGATGTTCCCCTTGTTCGGTGGATGTTAGGATTAGAAACGTTCGCGCGAAAAATACCGGCAACGCGACCAGTGTCATAATACCCGTAAAAATCTGAAAATTTCTAAACGGCCATGAATTTTGGCGGCAAGGTTCCGCTCTGCCTTTTTTCTCGTTCCATTTTAATGTGTAGCAAGCGAAGATGGAGCTGCGCTGAGCGGAAAGGATAGCGAGCCGAAAATAGCGAATAGCGCCGTCGCTCCACATACTATCCTCTTATTTAGGAGGGTCACTTCATTTGCATAAATCTCACTATGCCCATTTTCATCGATACGGGCTTCCCATCTTGAATAAACTTGATGTCTCTCGCCAATGCGTCAAAATATGCAAATGAGATGACTGACATAAATAATATGACTATACTGTATTTTTCAGGAAATATTCTGAGTAGACTTAAATAGTCTGGGGATTGAGTAGAACTGCGACGAATTTATGTAGATTTCTCCCACGTTAAGGTGGAATAGTTCCGGATTTAGACCAATTTAGAGGTTCGGATAATTTAGAATATTACCAATTTAAGTAATTGGTTAATTTGTTAAAGAATTATTTAAATATGTAGAAGGATCTAAGTAAGGTGAATAATTAAGTACTCACGATGCGATGACGCCAGGTCTTGGGCGGATTTTTATGACATGACGGTAATTATGTATACCAATAATTAAGCACATGCTGTAGGGTTCTAATTTATATAATATTACAGTAATTATGTATCGAATAATTAAGCACATGCTTTATGGTTTATGTAATTAGATAATTTGTTAGACGGGAGAAAACGGTTATTTAAATAAATAAGATGAATAATAAAGTACTTTCAGTTGGTCTGGCTCCGATTTTTGTGACATTACAGTAATTATCTAGCCTCACATGAATTAACTACGCAAATTCTGGTTTTTCATAATGCTCAGCTTGAACAAAATTATTATTTTATTACGTGAGCAAAAACCTGGACATTTGCCAAAGCATGTTAAAGTACTTTTACTTTCATTCCTCTGTTTTTTTTACTCTCTGTAATTTTAGGCCTAATTTAGTTTCCATTTATCCAACATTTAAACTCAATCTTTTTATACACCTAACAAATAATTTCTCAACTAAATCTAATTATTTAATACACACATAACCACCCAAACCACATCCTGCTTTAAAATATTTGTGTATTTATACTTTCAGCGAAGTAAAATTTAACGGGTTCTGTCAAACGAAAGTATTATTTCTTTGCTCCTACAGATAATTAGTTTGGCACACATAATGAAACAACGGACTTGCAGGTACCAAAATTTCAACAATTTTGCTTTATTAATATGGTTGCGAGGGTACACGAATTTAAAATTTTAATAGGGTTGATAATTTAGCATTTTTTAAAATTTTACTAATTTTACATGTCATGTGTCTTACCTATGACTCAAATTACTCAAATTACAAAAGTCCTAAGTTATTACGGATCTGTGGGGGACGCAGCTAACCTTTGACTTTGACTAAACTTTTACGTCCCCGCTGTTCTGCTTTACTGATTTTGTAATTTGAGATGCCCTTTGACTACTTCCCCGATTAATTTGACACCAACCAGCTTCAAATCCCAATCCAATGAAACCGTTGAAACTAACGCGATGACTATCCGTTGAGCTATCCTCTGAATATGTCGATCCGTTGAAACAATCCCGTTAAATGAGTAATCAGTGGATAAATGGAAACTTTTCGTAAATATTTAATCCGTTGAAAATAGTAAAACAATACAAATCAAATATACAAGTTACTGCTGAAATACTGCTAAAATTCTAGTTATCCGATGAAACTATGTATATCAGCTGGCACAAACTATGAGCTACAAGAAACGCTTACTCGATGAAGTACTACGTGTAGATGCTCGAACGGCAAAACACCCGAAACACCTTGTAAATCTATATCCCTGTCAGTAAGAGACTCACCGTATGGTCTGTCACTCTTCCTAAATATCTTAAAAAGTAATCCATTTGTACCCCGTGCTCAATCGTATCCACGAATCTTAACGTTTCCAAATTTATCGATAGTGGCTGCAACCCCCTTATCATGGCCCGCTTAGCCTTATCTCGACCATGGATTATCAAACTCTTTCTCTTAAACTCATTTGATAGGGTGGCTGCCTTTGCAATGTAACATATCGCGAAATATTCCACCCACCCATCCCTATTCCGACAAATGAAAGTGCAACAATTACTAGAGAAATTTCACCACCTGGTAAAAATTGTAGAATAAAGTAATACAAGCAAAGGGTTGATAGCCCAATGAGATGGAAATGATGGAGAGGCGGCACTATTAAATCATGGGCCAATTCGGATTGGATGATCGTCAGAATGCCAAGTTTTTGATATGTTTGGATCCCGGTTTTAAATCCAAGTTGAACTGGGATCTTTTTCTTATCGGGATTTACTCCAACTGATTCGGTGAGGGACTTAATGGTCAAGTAGGTGACAAGTATTCCGTTGAGGATGGATAATAGCGAGATCGTGAGGATATGCAGGAGGATGTTGATGAAGAAACAAGTAGAAATTTGCGTTAATATTTCTACAAGGGCGGAGTAATGTTGAACAAAGTGATATGGTGGATTGATTTGGGGCTTGATAAAGCTGATGTAGATTAGGACTGGCGGCATTACAAAGTCCAAGCAAAAGAAGCCAAGTGACGTTGCTATGTCTCCAAGAAATTTGGACGCTTTCTTGGGGCACTTCTTTGGCCAAAATATGTCTAAACAAAAAAAGAATGTTGGCAATTCATTTCGAATAGATTCCTCTGCGTAATAAGTGACACGTATTTTTTAAATAAAATTATTCTTGTTATCAATATTACACGAGATCGTTTTCCATTCCCTACTAATCACTGATAAAGAAATGTGTGCAACTATATATACGCAGGATTTTTTTTAACTATGATGGTCGATGGAAATGTAGCAAGTTTTAAAATTTCGTGTTTAACAATGTTTAAAAAAATAAGTGCTTAAAAATGGTGGCAAACGATTAAGTACATAACCAAACAAAATAACGTTATTAAAACTGGTTTGTTGCGAATGAATAAAGTTTGTGTCTCACCTTGTATCTGTCGATCTACGAGAAAGGTAGCTTCATTACAAATGACTAGTTTTCGTAGGCCCTCAGATTTCGAGAAGAACCACAAATACGGGATGCATACGAAGAGCAAATCCGTGACGGTGAAAGCAACGAGAAATATTTTCAAGTCTGGGTGTTTCTCTTGATGCGTGGAAGTTAGGAGTTGAAATGTTCGGGCGAAATGGACCGGCAACACGATCAGTGTCATTATGGCCGTGTAGATCTGGAAATTTCTAAACTGCCACGCATTTTGACCGCAAGGTTCTGCTCTGCCTCTTTTCTCGTTCCATTTTAAAGTGTAGCAAGTGCAGACGGAACAGCGCTGATCGGAAAGGACGGCGCGCCGAAAATATGGTATAGTCGCATTGCTCCACATATTGTGTTTTTCAGGAAGTATTCTGAATAGACTGATAAATAGACTATTCTGAAATAGAGTTGTCTGGATATTGAGTTCAAAGTGTGCCGAATTGGTACCAATTTTTCCTACATATGCTTGAGTTACAAATTACCATTTCGGAATTGCATACATAGACCAATTTTGAGGTCAGGATAATTTAGATTTTTGTAAATTTTAGTAATTAGTTAATGTGTAAAACTGTTATTTAAATCAGCAATACGAATATCGGTAATTTGGTACTTACAATGCGGTGACGCGTTCGGCTTCACTCCGATTTTTCTGAAATTATAGTAATTTTGTAGCCGTAAGTTTTTCATAATGTTCGGTTTAAACAAAATTTTGATGGTATTACGCGAGCAAGAATTTGCATATGTTCACAGGCATGTTAATGTACTTTTTTACTACACTACATGTCTTCTGTTTTTAATGTATTTTTAATTCTCGTTAATTTGAGACTAAATTCAGTTAATTGAGTTCCCCTTAATACGTAGGTGTTGTATTATTAATTTTCAAAAGGTATGTTCCGCACTGTTTCTGACCAAAATTGTGATGAAATAACAAACTTCAAATACATTTAGGAGGCTGTGATTTTTTTCAGTTCTTAAGGTTAACGTCAACACTAGCAATAAATCGGCAAACTTTACCTCGACGGAAAAAATGCTAGATTTGCAAATTAAATATCGTAGTGTGATTTAATTTTTAATGCTGGATAGGCAATACGTGTCGCAGATTTATGGTTGAATGCTTAAAATGTACAATGAAAACTGCCTAACACGAAACACAAATTCAATTGGGTCAATAATTTTTAATTATGGCGAAACGAGGTCTCGGGCAAAAAGTCGCAAGGACGCTCAAAATCCGCTTCTTCCACAGAAAGGCTCCGGAAACTAGAGGAACCAATAATGAGAGATCCGCGATTGAAACTGTCCTATTTAGAAGATGAGATGGGTGTTCCAAAACCAGCAATTTGTTCCATGTTAACTGAAGACTTAGGTATGAAAATGGTTTCCGTCCGTTGGGTACCAAAATTGCTTTCGGCATCTCACAAACAGGATCGAGTCGACTTTTGCAATGCCAATTTTAACCTATTAAATGAAGACTTGAACCTGCTCAATATTTTATTAGTTGCATATGGTATTTGGGTTTACTATTATGACCCGGTGACCAAATAATAATTCCCTCAATGGAAGCACGAGGGGTTGCCACCGCCCGTGAATTGAAAAGTGCAAAAATCTGACAAAAAAATTGATGATGACCATTTTCAAGGATACCAAAGGTCCCCTCCTTATAAAATTTATTGCTGGAAATACTGCAATAAATGGGGCCGTGTATGCAGGAACCCCGAAGGAGCTGCGTCCTCCGGTTGAAAAGAAACGTGGGGTCAAAATAAAGAGTTGGCCTTTTTTTAGACGACAACGCGCCACCTCATACCTGGCTTTTTGCGAGGGTTAGTGCAGACGAAAATCGCTTTACCTGCACAAACCACGCCCCGTGCAGTCCAGACTTGTCCCTTAGTGATTATTATTCGTTTCGAAACTTAAAGAAAAACATCAGGGGAAAACGGTTTTCGGATGATAATGAAATCAAGTCGTAAATTTTGGCATATTTTCGAGGTCGATTTTAATGAGTTATTGGTAGTGTTAATGTTAACCTACAGAACTGAAAAAAATCACAGCATCCTAAAAGTATTTGAAGTTTGTTATTTCATCAAAAGTTTGGTCAGAAACAGTGCGGAACATACCTTTTGAAAATTAATAATAAAACACCCACGTATATTAAATACTTTATTTATAGCAAGGGCTAAAATCCAAAACTGGGTGCAGCAGACCCGGCAACAATTAGAGACCTTATTTTAAATACTTAATTTGATTTTAATTTTAATTTCATAATAAGATATATTTGCAAAATAACTCGATGTTAGAAAATGATTTAAGTACTTCAAATGTCAAAACAAATCATTTAATAAACAATTTGGATATATACATATAGTTTATTGAAAATATGTATGAAGAAAGGCTTTTGTCTCAAGCTCTCAAGATAATCTTTCAAGATATTTCGGAAAAAATTGGAAAATGATTGCAATATTTGATACAATTTAATTTTTTATAACATTCATAAATTCCTTACTATCTGCCACTTATTAAATTCGCAGAATAAAATTTTGACAATTATATGATTTGCAGAAACGTGGTTAGCAGGGTTTCGTTTGGTTGTATGATTGTACAATATGTACATATGTTCACCACATTTTTGACAGTGTATGAAAATAGCTAATATTATCTACGTAGTTACATAAATCATTTTATCTATTTAGAAGAATCTAAATATCGTTTCCCAAAGGGCTTCCTAAGTAGCTATATGCAAGGCATAAAATAATTTTCCATACTAAAAAATTTAAACGTAATATGGACAGACATGTATGTAGAAACAGGAGATTAAATAAATTGCCTTGTCAGAAAAGATTATGTAATTGGATCTGCTTGCTTATCCAATTCCATGGATTTCATTATATTCCTATGACGACAAACGTAGAATTTTATTACGCAGGAAGACTTCATACTTTGCAATGCCAAGTTGGCTTGGTTTGGTGAAGCATTAAAATTGTTAAGCTCAGCATAATATGCTTAGCTTAAAAATTTTGTATATTATACAAAATTACATAAATGCACATTCTCATATTGCTTTTACGCCTAATTCCAATATTTGAATATTTAGCCCACACTTTATGACGTTCTGTGGTTTATGCATCCGCCAAAATCATGCATATTAAGAAAAATAAATTTACTTTAACGCCGTCATTGTTCTCGTACACGCCGTTGCAGGCTTTTCAAAGATTCGCAAAATTATCGGACATTTTCTACCCACAATACATAACTTGGGACTGGGGAAACTTGACACCCCGCCGAACCACCCCCATGACAAAATTGGTCCCCCCTTGTTTCTCCTCACAAGTCTCACCCTGGTCCTGAATTTGTTCTACATTTATATCTTTTCCTATGAGATATTTACTCGAGTTAGAGATGTCGACATAACTCTCAGTCTCGGCTTGGTGTCCATCCTAACGACTTGGATTCAAATATATGCATCCGTATTGATGTTATCATGGGTGAGAAAAATTGACCAACTTTGTTTCGTTTTGAAGAATTTGTTAAAAATATGGGAATCCCAAAAGCCAAGAGGTGAGTATTTCTGGATTTTTTAAAGTTAAAGCCAAGTACTCAGGATGGACTTTTCACGTGAAAGATGACTTGCGTAAATCCCACTAAAGTTATGCTCGAGCGGTAGTTAACTCTTCGTACCGAAACTGGGCGGAATTTTTTCGAGTGAGGCAGTTTTCGCTCAAATTAAGCCCTAATCACGAGTTAAATCGAGAATATCTCTTAATGTGAAATATGATTGATAAGTGACTTCGCAACTGACAACTGATTTAAAACTGGAAAAGTTAAATCTATTTTACAGATCAAACCAGCTAAGTATCTATGAACGAAATACATATACTTGGGAAAGTGCTTTCTACCAGCTTAAAATTTTAACCGAACTTAACTCCATTTTCGGTTCAGCAAGTTACAATTTCGCTTGAAAACCGCTCCTGAGTACTAGCCTTTAGTATTTGTTTTAACTTGAAGTTTTACAAAAAATGTCTAATTATGCACTTCGGAACCCTAGCCGACCATAACGACTCCCACCTCGGCTTACTTCTTCATCTCCTCATCCCCCTATTAATCACAAACCCTCTCGGAGTAGCTTTCACCCCCATTTTTATCGACAATAAGAGCGACCCGACCTATTTTCTTTTCCGAAATTGGACTGATGTTCCTCCCTTTGGAAAAATTCTTCTTAGGCTTCCCATCCTCATCTTGAATCACTTTCACTGCTCCGTCATAATTGTGGGATGGTTCATAATTATGGGAAACACGATCCCACTGGTCACCAAATGTGTAAAAATTATGTGCTCATCCAAGGATATTATTTTCGAAAATGCTTTCAGAAAATATCGGGAACTACAAATTATTACTGAGGCCTTAAACCAAATTTTGTACTTAACCTTTTCATCCCTAGTTTTCATACCGGTGATATGCTTTACCATGTTTAGCTACATATTGGTCAAATTGGTGGCCGTTGTTCCGTTTTTGGTAACCTTCATCGTGACCTCGTTCATATTTTTGGAAATTGCCTTGGTACACTTGGGGATGCCGTTGATGACAGATGTGTCTCTTTCGGCGCAGGATTTTATCAGAATTTGGAAACTTAAAGAAATTTCTGGCTGGAGAAGAAGACGGCTGAGAAGCTGTAAGTTGCTTAAGGTGGCGATTGGACCGTTCGGCTATGTTGGAAAGGGTTCGAGAGGGGCTTTGTTTTCGAAAATGTTTGACTGTGCGCTGTCCTTGATAATTTCGGTATAATTCCAAAGTTAAAAATTGGGCATTGTGTCTTAGCGGATAATGAATATTTTTGTAATGTAAATCTGGGTTTTACATGTGAAAGACCTTCGTTGCGACGCATTTAGATGCAAGTTATTGCATAAAGCAGCATATTGTATAAATCCTCAATTCTTATTTACACTACAATGTGATAAAGAATTCTAACAATACCTTATTTATCATATGAATCTTTTTAGGCCATGTAGTGAAAATTCAGAATATAGTGTATATTTTATTTTGTACTAAACTTTTTGAGGCAAGAAGCAATAAGAAATTCCGTCATAATATTAAATTTCAGAAATAAACCTAACGTTAAATTTTGTAACATGCTTTTAATGGAGATACATATCCAAGCGAATGCTCACAAATTTTGACCAAATTAGTGTCAATAGATCGCAAATGCAATTCATATAAAATTTGCAAAAGACACTATCTGTCAGTGCTCGAGTTTAGTAGAAATATTTGTAACAGGATGAAAATATCTACCCAAACCTCAGCATAGGACTTGATAGTGCCTTTTCCTGATTTCACATTGCCTTATGATCGATTGGAATTGGAACCAGTTTGGTAAAAATCTGTGAGCATCCGTTGGGAAAGCACCATTATTAGTGCCCTAATTTATTAGCAAAATTATTCAGAAATTTTAACCAAGTTTTTAATCACTGTCATCATCATGTCCTAATGCCATCTCGTAATCATCTCGCCTGTCAAACCCATCGTCATACCAATTACGCTCACGCCTGTGTCGATAATTCTGTCTTGAGTATCGTCTAGGTGGCGGTGGCGGACGTACAGTTTCATAACTGTCTCGAAGCTCGACCAGATTCGATTGGGGTACAAGCGGAACAATTCGAGTTTGAAATTGGTGCCATGTTGATGGGGAAGAAGCATGAATTTAATCTCTAAGGAGGTCACGTGGCGTCCGTAATTTTGCAGGAAACGATCCGTACCATAATATGTCAGTCCATTTCTGCATTCAGGCCTAATAATCAGTCTGGTCGGAGCTATTCGCGCATTTTCTACCGATTGAGCACATAATTCGGCAAACCCTTGACACGAATTGATCCAAGTTTGTTGCAAAAGTTGGGGAAATGCTTCGTCATTCCAAGCTTTACAAACTAACCGACAATTTTTCAAGGTTGTTGTAAAGTGTGGCGAGGGGACGCGTTGTTTCGGATTTTTGACAAGGTTGTGGAATATTTTTTCCAATATCTGTTGGAACAGAAAATTAATATTTGTAGTAAGAATTTTGTACTAATTTGTACCCAGAAATTATATAATAAAGAGAAACGTATGTACGTGTGGATCAAGAAGAGGATTGATACTGGCTTGTATAGAAATTTCCGGTTCTTGCAAATTTAATTGTTGGAATTCTGCACAAATTAAATTATCCATATTGTCAATGACGCGATGTAAGACTTGCAGTAGGGTAGTTTTAGACAATTTAATTCTTACTAAGAATTAACAATATTTGTTGTTTAGTATTTCGGTGTTTAGTAAATAAACTTGTTAAAATTGTTTGATTGGCGGCCCAGGTGTCGATTCGGCAATGTATTCCATAAATGTGTATCTGTCTACAAGGAGTAGTGTAATATGACAGGATATGAAGGAACGTATGTAAAATTAACACAAATATTGCTAGCTGTAATGGGATTAGTATGTAATGTTCTTTGTTATATGTACATACATACATATGTATGTAAGTACGATACAATGTACGATATAGATACATAAATGTGTATCCGAATTTACTTGCACCATTCTTACATATACGGAATACCAGTAAAATATGCATCCGACTAATTTCATGGCGAGTTGCTCATGGAAACACTTTCATGCACGGTTGACTGTTGACCTAGCGGTATTGTATTCTCATAGTTTCGTATGAATCATATGATAACATCAGACTATTTAACTCAATGTAAAGGACATTCATAATGTGAAATGCAAATATGTAAGTATATATATATTTCTTTGGAACTTTCTTAGGATGTTATGCAAACTTTATAAGTATGTAATGGGTGTAAACAAATATTAAATGGGGACATACCTACTGTAACGAATATAAAGAATTCTTTATGTACATATAATTATTGACTTTTGTTAAGCTAAGTACGTACACTATCTCAATTTTATGAATCTCTTTTTTGTTATATCATGCGTTTTAAGTACTTAAAAGTACCCTGAATATTTAACTGAACAATTTTTATAAATTATACAAGTTAAAAATGTGTAAACCCCACGTATATACATACGACTTACATATTTATACATATATGGTTATTATATAACCAGGAAATTGAATTACTTATAAGACGAAAAAATATTTTTTCGACGTAAACACTCCATCCGCCCTAATTCCTACACGAGCTTTTACATAAATAATTATTGTTTACTATGAAAATGCTGAGACGCCGCAAACAAACCCTAGTACAAACAATCAAACTCTAAATACAAACGCTACGAAGTTATCTTAACTAACATATGTAAGTATGTAAATAATATGTATTTATTATACAAAAAAGTTTTCTTAGCAGACCACTTGTATTATTTGAAATAATAAGATTGGTTTAGATAGTTTTTTTCGAAATAATTTATTTCGCTAAAGCTTCAAACCCTCCTTTTTCATGTCCCAAATAATTAAAGTTTCTTATACAACACAAAATATTCCTACTTCATATTTTTGTAATCAATTAGTTCCACGTATGTACCTAGTCTAATTTGTTTAAATTGTAATTTGCTGACAAATATATTGTGAATTTATTGGTATAACTTACTCAGAAGACCTTGGTCGTTCGGACGTCTCCCCAACTGTCTCATCATGCCCACCCCGTTGACCTTCAAAATGATTGATTACACCTTTAAAACAACTTCATATCTTCCCACCATGCCGATAGAATACCAGGCAGAACCACTCGCAATGAACTTTACGCGAATTACATCCGCAAATTGGAGACAATTCTGGCCCTGGTTATTTCTAGGGTATGGAATGATCGGTATTGTAGGCTTGGGTAGCACAGCGTACGTTGTGACGAGGCAATTAATCCGACCAAGTCCGGATGTCACATTGAAACATCTTTTCACCTATGTGATCATGTTAGCTTCTGGTAGTGTCGTGGTTGGGATAGTTTACTACATCCAGAAATACGGGGAATGTGCGATTAACAGGCTGTATCGCCTGTTTGAATTTAATGAGGAATTCGAAGCAGTAAAATATGGTAAGTTATCTAAAAATTAGACTTTTACACTTAAAAATGATGCCTTTTGAAAAGTAATTTCACGCTGAATTTTATATCAAGTAAGCGAAATATATTAAATCCAGAATATACTTATGAGCGTAGTGCCCCGCATGAATCAGACTGGGCTCCGATCTGAATCCATGGTTCTGACGATTCTCCAATCTCGAGTCCGAATCTGAATCCGGAATTTTGGGTATCGAACCCTTCCGAATCGGGATTCGCATGATCCGGTTCCAGAAAAATCCAGTTTCATGTGGCGCACTAATTGAGTGTACCCTTCAAAAGTGTACAAAAATCGTTAACTTTAATCCAATTTTTGCTTGAATTATAGAAGAAATGGCGAAATCAGGGGTCAAGAAGGCAAAGAAATACCCCATCTGGCGGAACGAGACTGGAACTTTGGACTACTTTGGGATTTCGGTGGCCGCTATGCTACTCCCTCTACCGAGCATCCCCCTAATCGTGGCATTATTTAGTTTCTTGGCAAACTTGACCGTGTACAAATACATGGTGCGAGATTTCATCTCTACCGCGATGTATAACTGGATACCCATGAGGGTTACGATTCACGTGGTTTCTGCCATAATTACGTACGTGAGCATTGCGGAATGTCTGAGGCTAATTACTATCATGGGAATTGTGAGTATTGGACCGGTTCAAATGACGTTGAGAGCTATACAACAACTAGGGAAGGTTGAATTGGAGGGTTGGTATGTATTTTTAAGAAATTTGGCTCTTTCTTAAGGAGAGGTTCCTCTTCAATTTTATTGCCAAATAAAATTGCTGGCTTAATCGGTTAAGTTTTTTTAGTATGTTTATAGCTGATTTTTTTGTTGCGTCTAAGATAATGCATCTTTTTTTCGCTGTAATTAAATTTCTGCTTTCTTGCCGTATTGCCGGTTCAGATAATTATTTAGATCGTACATCGTTATGTACACATATTGCAATTCGCTAGTCATGTATGTAGCTAATACATAGGAAGGACACACTTTTAGAAATCCAGTACTAAACTACATATTTAATAGAAAGCGTTATTCATGCATATGTACATATTTCCTGACCAAGGTGGTATTGATAAGTAATACCGTCAACCGTGTACAGTAGTAAAATTTTACTATGGCAGTAGCAAATTTTTACGGACAGGTACATATAACTCTAGATAATACCAAACTCTAGCAACTTTAACACTGATAAATCAAATCATATTGGACTATGTATACCAGATTTCTAACAGTTTATCTTTCTACTGAAAAAGTGAAATACCGCTAAGCTTGAAAACTAGTGTTGCCACAAGCCCATGGAAGGGATAGGATTTTTCCCTATCCCTCCCATGGGCTTGTGGCAACACTATTGAAAACGTATCACAGCTTTTCTTATTTTAGATATTTTATTTTTGCGAGCACAGAAATGTTTAATGACAAATCTATGAATACTGTTTACTTATCGGTATATTTATGTACAGGCGCACGAATCAAACCCGGATCCAAAACATCCAATCCGTCTACTTAAAATTCGTGCAAATCAAAATTTTGGAGCAGACCCTTCACGGGGGTGAGTCCAGTTTCATATTTCTTCTCATCCAGACCGGAATCCGCTTAGCGGCCGCGTCCTTGTACGGAATGATGAAATTGCATAGCGTCCTCCCCCTCGGCTTCTACATGCTCTTCCCATTCGCGGCCTTCGCCGTTCTAGGAATTTCGCAACAATTGCTCCCCGTCGTGGTCAGCGTGCATGTCAACTCGAAACGGATCTTGAAGAGATGGACGAAGAAGCTGGATGGGAGTCAAGGTCATTGGGAGGACAAACATTTACGGCGCCAGTTTCAAGCTCTGCGACCATTAACGATCGTTGCCGGGTTAAACGGTTTCGTATTCTTTGTGTTGGATCAAAAAATGAAGTCGCAGTTTGTCACAAGTATTTTGGACGATACTATCAATTTATTGATCAGTTTGCCCCAATTGGATTAAAGTATGGGTATATAAGGATGTTTTTTATGTTGAGTTTGTAGGTTAAGCTATATAAGTTTGATTGGTTTTCTAAGTATTTTTAGATAAATTTTGATATTTTATATTTACGCCGGTAGTCATTTTATTGTAATTTGATTGTATTTTTAGATAAAGTAATTGTATATGTAACTTTTGGGATTGTTGCAGTTGATTTTAATCGATTATGTATATATTGTATCTATCATTTGAACATACATACATCGTATATCTGGTTTCGTTATTGGCTTTTGCCGTTATGTTGGGATAGAATTGATTGGTTTTAAGTATTTCACCATGTATGTACATATGTATTACTAAGCATAACTGGTATCGTTAATTTTCCATTGGTCGTAAATATAATACTTTTTCAATTAGAGCAAATCTAGAAGAATGTATTTATGTAATAAAAGTTTGGATTGAATGTTATCGAAATATGCGATGCAATTCTGAAATTCTGAAGAATGCTATATTGGAAGTTATTTCGTTAATGTGAAAAATATTTATTAGTAAAAATAGTGAAAAATAATGGAGATTAATTTATTTTAGATTAATTAATTGGGGAAAATAATTCATAACACCCCCTAAGAGTATTTATTAGCGGAATTTTAATTTCAATAATTTGTACTCAGCACTACGCAAAAATTACCAGTATATTTTGTTTATCTTTATTCATTGTTCATTTGCAATATTGAAATTAATTTTCCACAATTACTTACTCCAGTGATCCTTCTGAATTTTAAGACTCAAAATATTTTAAAAACGGTATTCATGTAGTTAAAGCCTTATACATCCATACATTTATATGCACATATGTGTGTATGTATATGTATCATCACAACAACCACAGGAGACAACCTGGTCTTCTTAATTATTTACGTAACGATTAAATCTCAATCTGATCAAAACCTCAGTAAAATTTCATAACAGCAACAAAAAATGCTGTGGCGCAACTTATTGTCATAATTTGACCGACATTATTACCCGCAGGGGACGGCAAATCCTTCCCGTTACACAAATTTGAGAAGCAGAGACATTGATCGGCTTGAATATCGACGTCCCACCGTTTCCCTTCCCGTGACCAAAATTCGTTCCAACCACCCCCTTCTGCACAAGTGTCCTCGTCCGCTTGCATCCCGTTCATTCCCGGCGTCCAGCAATCCCTCCGTTCCAAAACGGGGGGTGGTGGCGCCTCACCTTGATGTCCGGCAGTCACCTCGCCCCTGATGTGGCGACAACCTAGGGAAAGATGTGGATTATTAGACTGTTAGAAATCTGGTATAGTGAGGCAGGTATTGATTTCTCGGCATTAAAGTTGTTACAGCTTGGTATTAAAATTACATTGGTCCATAAAATTTTGTTACCGATGTCATAAAGCTTTAATGCCTAATTATCAATACAAGGTATCAAATACTTATCGCTACTACTTTGTAGTGTCATATATGAATACCGCTTGGTATTATTTTAATACCGGATTTCTAATTGTCCAATAACGAGGTGCATATTAAATTTGCAAATTTTTTTTGCGAACCTGTAGCTTGAGAAGGGCATGTTCCTATGTAACTCGTCTTATCTTCAGATTCTTGAAAGTCTTTACAGCTCTCACCACGACACTCGTACGTATAGCATTGCAAGGCTGAATTTACATATAACAATTAACAAAACAATGTCGTTGCAAATTTATTGAGAAAATTATGCCATATCAAAGTTACCGTAAGCTTGACCAATCAAGGTGACAAGGAGAAGGGATGAGAATACTTTTAAAATCATTTTTTCCAGTATTTCTGGGAACGATAGAGATTCAAGATGCAAATATATACAAATTAAAGTATCAGATTTTTTACGGAGGAAACTAGTTCAGCTGAATTGTGAAGATTGAGTGAAAAAATTTATGTAGGACGCTGGTGCATACATACATACATATTCTGCATAGTGTAAGACTTCTAGTCTAAAATAAATATTTAACTCGGTTCGGAGAAATGACGGCTAGATTCGTTAAAAGAGAATTATTTTGGGTGGTGGGATAAGAGATGGGACAAAACTTGGTATTCGCACTTTTACACAAAATGAAGCCAGCGAATGTAATCTAGCAGTGTGTTCTTTTTTGCACATACGTGATATAATCTGTATGTGCATATGTATACATACGTAGCTTTAGAGCAAGACATACATACTTGCGTATGTACATACAGAAAATGTTCAAGATTTTGTGCCTGTCTATGTACTGGCAAAGTATGCAGATATGTAACAGCTACATATTGGAGTTCATTATCCGTGCTAAGTTCACGGACTGATGTGTCATGAATGTCAAATCAGTTATGTAGATTGATGCATGCATACATATGTATTACATAACAATTGAATATATGTATGTAAAGGATGACCACTTGACTTGGCTTGACAGTTTTAACTTAATAGGTGCAATTCTGATGTTACGAGTAAATCTTTACGTTCTGTAGAGAATTAGATATGTATATACTCTTGCTTGCACAGTTGTATACTAGGCATGTTCCGGGTAGCAGCGCTACCCGGTACCCGGTTACCCGGACCCGGTGCAAAATTCCTACCGGGTACCGGGTACCCGGCCCGGTAATGCATAATTTAAATAAATTCCCGAATGATATACAAACGTATGAATTAGAATCATCATTTAGTAAGTTTCACCAACTAGTTGATATTATTGATACGAAATGAACTATAGAAGATGCAGTTGGCCCAAAAACTTTATAGTGTAAAGTGACATAAAACATAACAAACGAATTGCGATAAATCCAAGAAAAACTGAAACGATTTTGGGAAGTATAATAATTACAACCTAAATTTCTAGATACACCCAAAAAATTAAATCTTGTAGTTTAGATCTAGATTTGCAGTTTTTAGAGCAAATGTTTATGACAGTAATTTGGTTCAACTTCGCCCTTTGCCAGAGGGCAGTGGGGCGAAAGTCGCAAAAACCGAAAAGGGGCGAAAAGGCGGTGATATCGAAATCCTGTAATCACTAAAAGAGTCGTAATTTTGCCTACGGGCCGAATCCAGACCCTACCAAAATTCCAATTAAAGTTTATAACATTGCTTGGGAAAGGATTTTTTTTAATTCTTTCAAAATACTCTGAACTCGCAAAAATCATCAACTGTAAACGTGTGCAAACTGTATTGCTAATCATACAAAAGTCTCTTGAAATTCCAGTTTTGATTGGTGTTGCCCTTACAAACCGAACGACAAGCAGATAGGTAGTCAAATTTTTTTTTCTTAGACGAGATAAGTGGTCAGGGGTAATTTTTCAACTTACTTATTATTACAGACCTTCAAAACTAACCCAAAGTCAATCCCCAATTCTTATGACCACATCAAATGTTGATAAATACAGTTATTCATTCATTCTAAATGAATTATGCATGTGGTGGAAAATTAACTCTACAAAGTAAAAATAATTTAAACTTTAATTTAGCATAAAAATTTAATAAGTACCCGGCCGGGTAAACCGGGCACTGAAAATTACCCGGTACTCACCGGGTAGTCAAAAAGGTGCCGGGTAAGCCGGGTACCGGGTACCCAGTACCCGGAACATGCCTATTGTATACCTACACACATGCAGCTTTTAACCAACCAATAAAATTCATGGATATGCAAAAAGTCATAGCAGATTTTACTGGTTCGGAAACGAGAACAAGAGCATATTTGTAACTTGGATGGAGTAGCACTCGTTATAGAAATTGTTCAAGTATTGCAATCCTCGAAATGTCGGGGCAAAGTGGGACAGCTGAAAATTATAGTGTAAATTTAGAAATATTAGAAAATTTAAAAAAATCTATACCATATTTTCTATTTTGGTCATCCTGGGCGTCCAAAACCATTTGTCAAAACTGGTTTCGAGAAGCCATTTTGGACAATGATTATATGTAACCGCAAAGAAACCCTTCTTTGAAAGGGTAGAATGAGATGAGGCGGGAACGCAACATAAATACGCGCCAACATTGAAATTTGTAGGTATATAACTTTTACATATTTATTAAGAGTTAAGTTTTTTAATACCTGAGTGTCTTTCTCACGCCCAAGTTTTAGTTCGCCGATCCAAAATGCTATGAAAAAAGCTTGGCATATTATTAAATGGAATAGTTGGACATTGGCAACCCATGCAAATCCAGAAATATACATTTCCACGATGGACAGAAAAATTCGAAATGGTGCGAATTCCGTCCATGCAGGTGGCAATACTGATCCGAAGAATGGCGGCATTGTTGCATCATTCAAACTCAGAAGGAATACTGAGATTGGCATTATAAGTACGACACTGCTTCCTTCCTTTATGGCAGCGGTGATTTTTTCAATCATTTCTGGGTAGGTAGTAGATCTCACGGCAGTCTCAAGTTTTTCTTGTGCAAAATAATTAAAATTTCAAAGACTGATTACGAAAGTGCTTAAATTATACATACCAGTTCACATTCATTCAATTTATTCAATTAAGAATGAATAAATTATTCATTCCGTACTAAATAAATTCATGAATAATGAATGAGTAATTTTTACAAAATTTCTGAATGAATTTTTTTTTTAAATTAACATAACGCACGAATTTATTCCAATTAATTAAGTTAAATCATCAATTACATATCATTTTTTTTTTTTAAATATTGAGGCGACGTCTTCTCGACAAGGCTTTACAAAATTTGGCCGTCATGGGTAGGAACTAAGCCAGTGCTTGTCTCCTTTATCTTCTTGCCTTTTAAAATGTTACAATTTTGGTCATTTTGGACAATTTCATAATTCATAAAATATCATTAATCAATATGAGTACAAGGTTTTCTTATCAAACGACGTATCACAAATATAGTAAAATCTTATCACATCATAAAAACTAGGTGGATTTATCTTATAGACTAATATAAGACTAGATTTCAGTTAGTCATGCAGAAAAGGAAAGTTAATTGCATTAAAATCCTAAATTTATATTTATTTTATTTTTCGAAATTTTATAAATATCAAATTTGTCCCAATTCTTGTGAAATTTCGGAAAGAGGCTCGAATTTATACTGCATGCATAAAAATCGGTCAAAATCCGACCATAAAGAAGGTGACGGAACGAGGAAATGAGATTAAATTTACCTGAGTAATTATTTAAATTGTGGACAAAAGCTTTATAAATAATATTATAAGCGTAAAAGATTATAATATTGCCCCCCGCATGCGAAACCCCATGCAGGAAGGCGTCGTCGAAGGCTCGCGTGTCAATGTTTACTTTTGTAAGAAATTTGGCTACTATTTTTCTCAAATCTAAAGTATGTGGACATTTTAAGTAATGTTCCACTTTTGGTTTTAAAATATTGCAAAACGGACATGAAAAATTAGTGTAAATTTTTAGTGAGTGTGCCATGGAAGGGGTCAAACCCACGTTGTGCCAGAATTTAAAGACATTGTCTTTTTCCGGGTTTGACACTGCAGTGGTTACTAAGCGGAACCACTGTGGGTGAGAGGAGAGGACATCGTCCAGCTCTTCCCATCTAATTATATTATGTACACGTAAGCAGTGCAGGTAGTTGGTTGCCTTGGAAACCGCAACCCTTTCTGACTTACTAAATAGTGATGGGATATCTAACCTAACATCAATTGAGTCGGTTACCATGGCAACCGCATCAATATACTTTTTCCTCTCCGAAAATGCATGCCTTTTTACTGCTGCTGGTAATGCCTCAATACATTTTAATTTGTTCGGACCGTAGAGATCTCCGACCTTTACTATCGTACAACGAGATAAATAATTATTACTCAAATTCCTAAATAAAAATTGGCTACTTATCATAATATTATGCAAATAATCCCTGCTGCACGCGGTAAGTCCCACGCCAAGCCGTTGGGTAACATTATACAATTCTTTATAAAAGGTTGATAGTTTAACAATCTCGGAGTTAATTAATAATTGGACTTGGTTAAAAGACTCAGCGAGAAAATAATTGTCCTCACATGAGGATAAAACTTTATTTACCAAAGTGAGACGGAAGGTAGCGATCTGAGCTGTTGGGTTACGCACGCCCAGACCCCCATTCAAAAGCGGTAGGTATACGTAGGGTCTCGACACCCATCGTTTCGACCCCCACCATACATAATTTTCGATTTTCTTGGAAATTGCATCCAAAATTCCCATCGGTGGGTCCAGTACTTTAAAAATGTACCAAAATATTGGACTGAGAAATGTATTCACAATTTTACTACGTGAAAAGTGACTAACCGGGGCGCACTTTTTTGTGTAAAATTCTAACTTCGAGTCAAATTTATCCATTAAAATAGTAAAATTTTGTGCCATATAATTATTATTCCCAAAAAAAATTCCCAAAATTTTCAGCCCATCTGAAACTACAGGGAATCTGTTTGTGGGGGGCGCCTGGGCACCCAAAATCAAAATTACAGACTTTTGATCATTTAATTTGGAGGAAGAAAATTGTGAATACTTTTCATACTCCGACTCAACTATACCGATTTGGCTCTGATGACCGAGAAGGACATTTGTGTCATCCGCGTACGCCGAAATATACTTGTTCGGATGTCTGCGCCAGGCGCTGGGGCCCGAGAGTCGTAGCTTTTTATGCAAGTTAAATAATAATGGTTCGATTGCAATGCAATATAATGGACTTGCACTGGGGTCACCCTGCTTGAGACCGACTCCGACTGATATGGGGGCCGTGAGATCACTGCCCACCGACACCACCAAGGTGAAGTCGGTGTGCAGTAATTTCACATATTTAATAAAATTATCAGGATATCCGAAATTTTTTAAGACTCGGTAAAGATATTCCAGATTTACACGATCATATGCAGCCTCTTGATCGAGACTAAAAAAAAACCTTCAAGTTCACCACTCTGAAATGCATCGCGGATGAATGTCAAATTGTCAAATATTGACCTCCCTCTAACACCACACGTCTGCCACGGACCTATGATGGAGGGGAGGGCAATATTTAAACGAGACTTTACACAGCTTGAAATGATTTTATAATCAGTATTGGTCAAAGAAATAGTGCGGTAATTTTTTAGGTTTTTGGGGTCACCAGCCTTATAAATTAAGGTGGCGACGGAACTCTTGCACGATTTTGGCAAAAACCCCTCGGCACACGAAAATGTAGCTAAATTGCTTAAAATTTTACTGAATTGACCTGAGAATTTCTTGTAAAATTCAAACGTTAAGCCGTCTAAACCCGGGGCTTTATTATTTGGGGATTTTTGAATAGCTTGTAAAATCTCGTTACAAGACAAGTCACTCTCATAAATTCCAGGATTTGGGATTTTTGGCATATCAGACATAAAATTATCAAGGTTTGATAAGTTTACAGTAGACGGGGCAAACTTTTCCGCAAAAAATGAGCCCACCATTTTTAGCTTTTCGCCAGATGACAATCCATCCAGCGCCTCATCTACAGTGATACCCACGCGTGTGGTTACCACTTTTCTATCGGGGAAATCACTGCATACGCCATCACCACGGATGGCACCTTCTATACTGTCTATAAAATTCGTAAAAATTTCGGAACTTGGTACATTTTGTGTGTGAATCAATTTGTTGTATGTTAAACGGACTAGTCTCTTAATATTCATTTTGCAATACAAGTCGGTTTCCATGGCAACCCGTATTATTTTACTCTTTAGTCTTTCGTACTTTTCTAATGAGAAATCGGATAACAAGAAATCTCTTAAAATCAATTCGACCGTAAAGATAAAGCCCGAATTATTTAAAATTGTATTTGTACATGACCACAAGCATTTATTATTATTTTTATTGGTTGTCATAGTTACGCCGAAGACCATGTGGTCACCGATGAACGGTATAATGGTTTGACTGACTAAATTTGGTAATTGTGAGACTTGAAGATATATCCTGTCTAGTCTAGCGGAAGTACCGTTCATTCTGCTCACAAAGGTAACATCTTTACCTTGGGGGCACAAATGACGATAACTATCTACAAAGTTATTAGACGTTATCAAATTTTTAAATTTCTTAGCCAAACCATTTCTACTTTCACGGTTACCGATTCTGTCTCTTTCTGTATCTACTACAAAGTTCCAATCTCCGAGTACGAAGATACCATCGCAGTTGGGGGCAGCAGTGATCTCACTCTTTATTTTTACTAGAAATTCGTCAGACTCAGTTTTAAGGAATGGGAAATGAACATTTACTACAAGAAACAATTGGGAAAGAAATTTAATATGAATTTTGCTCATTTTACCCGGTACAATCACATCATGACTAATTACCGAGCATTTATGGTGAATGTAAAAAGATGTACCACTCCCCAGCGTGGTACAATCGTTAAAGAACGGGGTGTAATTTTGTATATTAAATATACCATGGCGGATGGGGTTTAAATTAGTCTCCTGGAGAGAAACGACTGTAGGATTGAAATATTTATTTAAGGATTTAAGGGACTGTTTTTTAACGGAATTATTAAGTCCTTGGCAATTCAAGGTCCAAATGCTAATTACCATTTGATATTAAAAAAGTGGGTTTTATAGCTATCTTGATCAGCTACTGGAATTTTATTTAATCGGCAAAAACTTTGCCACTCCATTGACCGATAATTATCGTCAAGTTGGGCTTGGATTTTTGGAAAATTATCCTGTTCTAATTCTAGAAAACTCTTTACCTGATTTAACAGGAAAGCATATTTTGTTACCAGAGAGGTATTGCTACTTGGGATGGAGCTGTGAACCTCCACCAATAGGGATTTAATATCTTCGGGTTTTTGTGGTCATAAATATTTGTTGGCCCAAATTGACATATTTGCATTTTATATTATTATTCTCTCTGCGGAGAGAACGCAAAAAAAGAATAAACCTTTCTTTAGTGACAGACTTAATCTGTAAATTTACGTTCCACAGATCAAATCCCCATTCGCTCATCGTTTGTGGTTTGGGGTCTGAATTTGTTCGGGATTTGGGTCTCCCCCGATTCCTACGAGACTTGGAGGAGGATCTTTGAGAGTTATCACTTTCATAGACCTCCTCCGCACTGACATCTTGGAAATCAAGAGTTTTTGGGCGTTTAAAGGGGGGTATTGAATCCATGACCTCATTATCGTTATTGGTGTCGGTAATCTTACGCAAAACTGGGGGATCCACATCACCCTGCAACGAGTCAACTTGATCATTAGGCACCTAATCAACTTTATTGCTAGGTAATGGGTTCTCTATTTTTTCGGGTTGCTTTTTGAATGTGCAATTAGCACTAATATGGCCTTTTCGTGCACACTTGAAGCACTTTTTGGCGCCTATTTGTACCCGCAGTTTGTACTCTTTTCCATTGGCCTTGACCGTGACAACGTCCGGGACCCTTACCCCTTTCGGGATTGCTAACTCAATAATTCGAGTAAATGATTTTATGTGGGCAAATTCCTCACCAGCATTCATGAGACCCTGATGAGAAATGTACCCCCTCAACTCACCAAATTTTGAAAAGCATGCACTTAAGTCTGCATCATTTACGAACGGGGGAACCCCCCTAACGATAACCCGGCGAATTGGATTCGCATACGCATAAAGTTTTACACTCGCTGCCCCAAAAGATAATGAGTCGGCACGCATCACTTTATCAAAACTCTCTGAATCTTTTAACCATACCGCCCAATTTGCGGCCCCCAGATTATCAGCGTGTGTGATAAACTGAGGGCTGACATATTTGGAAAATGCTTTTAAAACTTCCACCAGAGGTACTTCTTTTATTCGGCGTAATACGACGCCATGGGCGCTATTCGCCAAGAAATCAACGCCATGTGACCCAACGGCTTTGGCAAAAGACTTACCCAGCGATGTATCAGGGATGCTGACGTCATCATCAGCTGGCTCTTCTGGATCCATAAATGTTTCATCCTCGTCTGAGAGAATGCCCATGATAACTCACCTCCCGAAGGGAGAAGAGAATTTTTAAAAAGCACACTATCACTAACAGAGGTTTTATGACCACTACACCATAAAATTAACACTAATATGATGCGTTTGTCGCTGAAACTTTCAATTTGAAAATAATAACTTTCTTAACCAAAAGTAAACACACCGGGAGCCTCGAGTTCCCGCTTCTTTTTCTGAATGAATGAATATTTTAAAATAAAATGTTTCTTCGCTTCATATTCATGAATAATGAATTGATAATTTTATTACTTACTCATTTTTTAGCACTGCTTAGAGCATGGGATATATTGAGAAATTTGAAATAAAATGAATAAATATTTATTTTCAAATTTTGAATAAATGAACAATGAATGCATAATTTTGTCCCATTTTTAAATTGGCTGAATTTTGAATGAATATTTTTCCAATATTTGTGAATTGATTAAATTTAGAATAAATACTTTTTTCCAATTTGTAAATTGAATGAATTTTGAATGAATATTTTGATTAAATATTTTGAGCAGAAATGTTTGATCGAAATGAGAAAACCAACCTGCACTTGCTTCATTGAAAATGCAGCACTCGTTAAACAACTTTACCACGTCTTCCCTCCACACCCAGAGGAAAATGTTGTGAAACATGGCACAAATATTGATCATGAAGAACATGACCTGGAATACGATGAGAGGCAAATTGTCTTCCGGAATCAGATAAAAGTACAGGTGATACACCAGGAAAAGGACTTTAGTTCCAAGTACGGCGTTATTGAACCACCATATCACAGCGAGTATGATCTCCTCTTTTTTATTGTGATAAGACAACAGCTCTAGTCTCAGTTTTTCCTGGTTCCATAAAATCGGGGTAAATGCGATGGTAGTACTTTTTGCGAAAAAGGTGCCTAAACAGAGCAGCGATGTCTTGTTGATCATTTTGAGAATGCAATATACTTGACTCCTCAAATTCGGGATTTTATTTTCAGCTCATTTTCTAACCGACTTTAACCGTATTTGAAAACTCCTGGAGCTATTGAGGTGGTGCACATTTGTGGAAAGTATCACGTTAAGGGATACCGCCGTTATGAAAATATGATAGAACAAACTTGATCTTATAATCTAGGTACGCCTATTGTATCTCTATTTTGATTGGAGTTTAAAAGCCAAAATCTGAGAAATCAATGTGTAACGTTGGATAAGCATCGCTGCGTGATCACTGGGTCACTGCATACATAAATCGCACTGCATGAGCCAAAGTATGCAGCATTATGGAGCACGGCTGGCAATCCATCGATAGGAACGTCAACGTCAGTGCCAATAATTTTTTCATGGAATTTATAAATTTTCTCCGGTTCGACTATTGCGATCAGTATTTATTTATTCAGTCCTTATTTATTTATTCAGTCGAATATAAGATTGGTTTTCGCAGGTACCGAATATAATTAAACATGTATGTTTATGAATAGTTAAATAGAGGCATGAGCTAAACCAAATAATACTAAACATGCTGAATCACTAGATATACCTAGGTATTATTTTTCACTTACAATGCGATGACGCCAGCGGTCTCGCTCCGATTTTGACGAAACCGCGATAATTATACATGTAGCCTTAGGTAAATAATCGAACACATTTTTCGGGATTTTTCATAATGCTCAGTTTAAACAAAGTTATGATGGTATAAGTGGCCGAAAATTCGCATTTTTCTCGTGAAGTTTTTCTTTTTTGTTTTTGACGAAGAAAAATGCGAATTTTCGGCCACTTATACCATCATAACTTTGTTTAAACTGAGCATTATGAAAAATACCGAAACATGTGTTCAATTATTTACCTAAGGCTACATCATTATCGATGTTTCACTAAAATCGGAGCGAGACCGCTGGCGTCATCGCATTGTCAGTTATTTAATAAGATCTCGACAGGTCTGGTTTACCCACACTAGCGAAACTAGGGGTAGGCAGGGTAGGCATGGCCTAGGGGCCCCCACGAATTGGGGACCCCGAAGCTGCCCCGAATTTTTTAAAAATTTGTGCATGTCGACCGGTGGCGATGCTAGGGGCAAGCGTTGCAGAAAGTCATTAAAAAATCTAAACTAGTTCAAATTATGTTAAGAAATTCTGCCAAATTTAATTTTGTAATTTTCAGTTTAAAAATGCTGAGATGGGAGTCACCACTACGACATTAGCTAATTATTTTTCTACAGATTTTGCGCGCATGTCCGAAGTTTATCAATAGTTTTAAATATTTTAAATAGAGCAATTTGAACCCGATAAGACGAGGAAATGACACACATCTTATCAGGATGATCTTGGCGTTGAGTATAGTTGGTTTAAAAATGATAAATTTACTTTGGTCATTTAACTCAATTAGTCGTAAAGCAACTGCAAAAACTGAAACTCAATGCAATGACGCCAGGGGCCTCGCTCCGATTTTGAAGAAACAATGATAATTAGATAACCTTAGATTCTCTAAGTTAGATAAATAATTAAACACGTGTTTAAGGATTTTCTTAGTGCTCAGTTTAAAAGAAATTATGACAGAATGTATGCGTGAGAATTTCCATGTTTGCCGTGATATTTTTCTCTCTCGCGAGAAAAATACAGATTCTCGCTTATGAAATCCATCATAATTTCACTTAAACTTAAAATGCATGATGTTTTTTCCTGTAACCTAACATGAAGTGTTGCTTTTTTTGACAAGTCAAATTTCAAATTGTTTACACAAGAAAATACGCCGTATTTTTCCATTTTCCTCAAGGGACGCATTTTCACCATATTTTCACGTGGCGGAATTTTTGAAAAAATTTTCATCAAAAATAATGAATTTTCAAAATGTTGTGAATTTCCTAATTTTTATCCGATTTTAAAAATGGAGGAACGTTTTTTGCACAGAATTATATTAATTTATGCTAAATCTGTACTTACCAAAAGTTTTAATTTTTCAAAATTTCTTGTTTGTTCCTTTAAAAGTTTTTAGAAAAGTATTTCTACACTTTTATGGATGTAATTTTGAGTTCTTGGAGGCATCATGGAAGTTTTAAGGAATCATTTTCATGTTCTTTCGCGTTTGAAATAGCATCAAAACTGCAAAGTTTATAACAGTATGAGAAATCCTAATTTTGACTAAAAAATGTATTAAACATTCAGTAAACACGCGCCTTTATGAAAAGGCTAAAGAACGCTAGTTTCAGTGGGCGAGCAAATTTAAAATCGGAAATAACGATTCATGTCCACTTATTTATGATGGACTCTGTAAGCGAGAATCTGTATCTTTGTCCCTCCCAAAAAAATTTGGGATAAAAACGGAAATTCTCGCTCATGGATTCCGTCAATTGAGCATTATGAAAAATCCTGAAACACGTGTTTAATTATTTACCCAGGTTCCCTAATTAGCAAGGTTTCGTCAAAATTGGATCGCTTGAATCTTCTCATTGTGAGTGTAATCTGCCAGTTCTACATTCAATTGTTGAAACGATATTTTAAGTGAGCCCTTGTTGTTTAACCAGACATCACACAATTACCTCGCACTGAATCAAATTTATTGTTGCCAAAAAACCACAAAATTCTCCTATTTTCATAAGTCTCGTCAAATCTATCAGGGACAGGGGCCCCCAGCAAACCTGTGCCTACCGGCCCCAAATTTATAGTTTCGCTAGTGTTTACCCACCTTTTAAAAATATCAATTATTTAAGTATGCATATATGCATTTAGCCTTAAAATGCATGCATTTGTTGGAGTATAAAACACTTATCACAGTTCAATTATTCAGATGCAGTAAACTTAGAAAACCAAATAAAAATGATAGGACTCAGTTCCAGAAATTTTTAAATGCCCATATTTCAACTTTTTAAAGGCTAGTTTATTTTGCAGGGTTACATATAGATGTAACCCTGTGTATGCACTTTTCCTAAATCAACCATACTGCTCAAAATTACTTGGTCAAATTGCTTATTCCAAAGTACAGCAAGTAAATCGATAAAGTTATAGTCGCACTAGCGAAGATGTTCGCTATTTTGGTTTCTTTAGATACTAAGGAAAAAGTGTTTTTTTTTATTTTGATGCAAATTACTTAAATTGGAATTTGAAATTCTCACAATTTTGTCGATTGTTTCAAATTTTCCTATTTTTAAATTTCATTCCTTTTAGAAATTTCAATTCCCCTGGTAAAATATACATTCTCAGATTTTTTAAATACTGAAAGTTAAAGTTGAAAGTTAAAAAATATTCACAACATTTATCCAGAACTTAATTATTTAATTTGGCACACTCATATCAACCTTCACGTACATATTTCGCATATCTCGCGAACTGAGCATACAGATATAACTTGCGAAGCTTTGTGAGATGTCGTAAAACATTTGATGGAAAAGTATAAGATTACTTCACAAACTCATCTTCACCATCATCAGGAAGGGAAATTACAGAAATCTATGTAAACAGTATCAAAATATGTTTTTTTAAAAGTAGAGAACTCATATTTTGCACAAAATGCGTTTTTAGAGTTTCACTTTATCAAAAATTTACGAGCATACATATTAAATATGTTTTTTTAAAATTGAAGATATCATATCGGTGAGCAAGAGAAATTATGAGTGTCGTTAAAACGATAAATTTTAACCGAAAGAGGAAAAAATAAAAAGTTTTGTTGTAAACAATTTTAGAACTTTAAAAAGCGTTGAAAATTCTCCCATCAGACGGAAAATTCATACTTAATAAAAGTTTATATAGCACATTATTCAGCAGGTAAACTTGTATTAAGACGGAGAACATTTCAGAGTTGCAATTATTTTGCATATGTACATAAATTTCTGCATACACATGAGATCTGTAATTACGCAGTTATCAAATCCAGACTGTAATAAATACATTTGTATACAAATTTATATCTGAGTGTATTTATGTACAGATATATGTACATACAGATAAATAAATATGCTAATGAATTACCCTGTTTACTTGTCCTCCATTTCCATATACGCAGTATTCCATTCAACTAAAAGTGAATTTATTTCTGATTGAAATGTTTTAAAAAACGAAATAAAAGTATGAGTTACGCGTATATCTACTCTAATAAAGTGTTAGTATGATCCCTGGGTCCCTGGGTCCGTCTTCGCAATGCAAATTGCCCCATACAGTAGACAAAGAAGGAAGCGGAGCAACCACTGCATGCATGCACTGCACTGCATGAATAAATGAATACATGAACATGTACACCCCACATACATACATCACTCATCAATAGTGGTTATCATGATAAGTGATCGTGATAAACACTATTAATTAATTATTTTAGTTTGAGAAACTCTACCCACAGCGAGTGGCATGTCAATTCGAATGTATTTTTGACGCTGAATCCAACGCCGTCAATGGTTTTGACCTGCGAGGCCCCCGTGACCTCGCCGTGACCGTGGTGTCCAAATCTGGCTTATTCGTGATGTCGCATATCAATTCGAATGTATTTTTGACGCTGAATCCGAATCCGTCAATAGCTTGGCGTTAATTGTAGAAGTTAACGGGGTTTATGGAACTTAACGGGAGCGTGAAGCGTGGGAATTTAAATAGTTAGCTATGCAGTTACTCCCACGCGACGGGAATTTAAGTAATTAGCTATTCAACTACTTCCACAGGGGGAATCAAATTTTACTGTGACCAGGTTAATTAAAATGCAGTATGACTTGGGCAAACCCTCAGTCTGATGTATGTATGTAGTATGACAAAGTCTCCACTGGGAATTATTTAAAATATAGTATGACGGATTTTTCGCTTTGGGCACACCCCCCACTGGAACTCTAGAACCCGGCCTTGGCCGGGCTATACGCTAGTTTAGTTTATAAATTGAAAAATAAGTACCTAAGGTACATATGTGTGTATGTACCCTATTTTTATTTAATGCGATTAATTAGATCTGTCCATGCAAACAAGGATGCAAGTAAAGTTTTAAAAGTTTATAATTTTTCAAAATTAAGTTGTTACGTTTTCATGCAAGTTTTTATATTCCAATTACGTAACATTAGTGGAAACGAAATAACGCTGTACTTGTGGATGCGCATGAATGTTATTAAATAATTCGCAAGTCAAAATTACCAGTGTCCTTTCGAAATATGAATGTATTTGTTTGTGCAATAAAATTTGAAAATACTCAATAATTCACTCTTTAGATACCTACATTATTTATGTAAATTTATTACGCAGAAAAGATCAAAGTCATGATATGAAATAGTGCTACATATCAACACCGTCTCATTTCAGTCTTATCGTGGTAAAAAATAAATACTCGTACTTCTACATAAGTACATCATTTGTAACATGAAATTATTTCTAACAAGTATTTAAATAATTTCTTTCTCCTCGTTCAAAAACATGTAAACAATTTCAAAAAATTATTGCGTGGATTCTTAAACATATTGCAAAAAAGTTCGTAAGTTCTTATACATATTAAGTTCCGTAAAGCGGTGGTGGTTGCGATATTTTGTGGGTCTTTTTATCAGGTGGATTATTGACTTTTTAAAAAAATTGTGATGTCGCTGTGATGTAATTACAAAATCCCAAAGCCATGATTTGTACTCGTGTTGTGTTTAATTTGGTGTGATTTGCTCGGGCTGAAGGACTGGCTTGGTTTGGACATCAATGTCTTACTGGGGGTCAGGGGCACCCGCGTGTGTCCAGCTTCCGTCATGGATTCGAAGGCGGAGGCAAAAACACTGGTGTAGGAATTGCTGGACTTCTCGCTTCCCATGAATGCTCGGGCGATTTGAGTCTTAAAAGACATGGTGATGATCTGTAAAGTGTCAAAATTAGACGGGATTAGCATGATGCAATTTTTGGCAAAAATTGGCAAGATGTATACATATGTACTTTCAAAAATTGATAAGATGCACGTGTATGTGCAAAAATTTACAAGATATGTATGTATTTGAAAAAATTGACAAGATGCATACTTATCTGCAAAAATTGAATATTTGCAAAGAACGGAAACAAGTTCTGAATAAAATTGCGAAAAAAAACTTAAAATTTACCTTATGAAATGTGATCGTGTACTACGGAAACGCTGGAAACTTGAGATTTTGCGGAGATCTCTGCAAAAACGGAGTGATCGAGACGGCAGAAAGTGGGAGAGTGAGTAAGGAAAGCGTCGTGTAGTAGGGTTTTAGTTGCTACCTCCAAAACTGGGACAAATGAAGGATTCGCGAATTCGCTGGTCACACTGTAACCTCATGCACAAAGACTTACTCGCTGTAATACAAGTACACTGCATGTTGGATGCTCGTGCTGTTCACGTGCAAATTTAGCATATGTTTCGCCTTAACGTGGAGCCAGTGCGGTGTAGGAGAGAGAATGCAAAAGTTTGGTTTACTCCGGTTTTGCACGTTTCCTCTGCATGCCAAGTTCAAGCGGATTGGCTGATTTCGTGGGATTGGCATGTAGCGAAAGAGTGGGGTGATGCCGATGGTGTGTGGTAGGTTAGGTGAGTGAACTTTCAGTTTCAAGGGTAATTGTATCGTAAAAAATGGGCTATAAAACGGGATGGGAAAGTGAACGGGGGGTATGTATATCTATAAATGTCCAGGCTGGAGGGTATGTATGTACATATGTGCGAATTATACGTGTATGTGCTGTTTACGTAGGTATGTACATATATCCAGAATCGAGTATAATTACTGGATAAACTTGCGATAATCTGCAAAATGAGTGGAACCAGTTACATAATGTATGAGATGATTAGTGGGTATGTAACGACTGCATGAAAAATTATTGCAAATATTTACTTACGTATGTACGATACATTTACATATGTACTACAGAAATTTATTAGAGAAAATAATTATGCATGTATGTATGTATGATAATACTGAAATGAAGTTGAGCTTGGACGACGATTAGAATTATGAAATTACGAAATGGAAGTCCGAGATGTATAAAAATTTAAATATGCCTCCTGCAAAATTTATTTGGCATCGCAATAATTTTCATTCTCTTTCGGTTTAATGAGTCATCATTTTAGTTAGATTATTAAAAGAATCCCCTCGTTAAGAAGAAACTTGTCTACACTCTAAAAAAAGTTGTACTAAATTTGCCCAACCTTGAGTAAAAAAGAGGATGACACAACAGTCGAGGTAAAATTTGTCCAACATTGAGTAAAATTATGATGATGATGCACCTTGTTCGCACAACGTTGGGCAAATTTTACTCAATTTTGGACAAATTTTACCTCGACTGTTGTGTCATCCTCTTTTTTACTCAATTTTGTTTAGAGTGTACTTTCCTGTTCGAACTTATATTTACATACCCGTAGAGCTTAACAAATCTTGACAGAAGACATGCAAGATCAAATATACTAGAGATGCATACAAACATATGTACATATGCACATACGTTTGTAACATGCATTGCATAAAAAGCAGCATAAGCTTATATATATACGTATCATAAAACTGCTTTTGCCAACTAATGATTTTATGAGGAAAACACCGGTAAAAACGCTCAACATTGGGAATTACTATTACACTGTTAAAAATCTCAAAAATGTACATATGTAATCTATATTATTAGCTGGAAATGTTTGTCTGCAACGGAACTGAAAGTAATTTTCCGAAACGGAAGAGAAAGTTAAGTTTCTAATGGCACTTAACAAACATTTCCGGCTAATAATATATGTACAATAAAAAATTAATTCAGAACAATTCCACTCAATTTTCGTCATAATCAAATAAGCTCTCGCCCGGCGGAAGATGGGCTTATACGCTAGTCTTGGATATTCTCGTATGAAAGTAAGCATTGGGTATGTACATACATGTATATCTGTAAAATGTAAGCTATACATGCTCTGCGAATACAGTGTAAACGTATGTACGTACATATGTACATAGGTATGTATGTATGTACCATGTATATGTACATATATCGAAAATCGAGTAGAATTACTGGATCAAATTGTCATAATCTGCCAAATGAGTGGAAACAGTTATAATAATAATTCGAGCATATGTAACGAATGCATGCAAAAGGAAGTAAATTTTCGCGTCTCCTAAATATTCGTAAAATGTCTCATAAATAATATACAAGTTGCCTACATGTGAAACGTCTCTTAAATGAAAAAAAATGTCTCATAAATATTTACATTTATCTCATAATATGATTAGCTATGTAAAAGCAATTCTTATCATTTTCTGCTTATGTTTCCCACATCAAGTCCATCGCACAGCATCCGAAATACTCTCAGCTTGTTTGTTAAAGGTTTTATTTGTTTTCAGCTTTTTAAATTAAAGTCCCAAGTGCTCCAGTTTGGTGACGCTGAATCTGGTGACGCTGAACGCGATTCGAACTCTGAACATGTCATTAGCCCACGGAAGAAAAGGAAAGTCGGTGAGTGTGAGGTGCTCCAGGAGTAAATTTGAAGGCAAGAATTACTTGGAGGAGCTAAAAGAGTGGAGATATCTGAATCAATATCTTCTTCAGAAAGAGAACAAATTTTGAAATATGTGTGTCGAGTGGAAAAAATATGTAGCTCGAAATCAAGGATTCGGCTAGTATTATCTAGTATTCAATGATATACAAAAGGCGATCAGAGATGGTTTTCATAAATTCATACCTGAATTACCAGACGGTTTTTGGGTGGAGAGATTTCTAATGCTTTTTATATCTCAAACCATATGTGAACATATGCATCTGGCTTCCAGTTTTGTGCACTCTGGCAAATGTTATAGGGTCAAATTGGAAAGGTGTCATTTTTTAATTTTCCGAACCAGTGTTCTTATAAAAAAATGGAGTCTAACAAAATGATTTTTTCGGAGGCCCTAGTGCAGAAATCTCCTTTTCGAATTTTACCAAGGGATTTAGCATGCTTTTCACTATATAAAACCACTTTTGTCTCACGCTTATCTTTTAATTCCGTTTTGTAGTCTAATTCCATACTTGTCCTAATGGAAGGCGATCGTGCACACAACTTATCCACTTTTAAGGCCCCACATTTAACGTCTTTGACGTTAAAAATACCAAACGTTGTTTTTGTCGAAGGTACAAATAGTATATTGCACTTTTAGAAAGAAAAAGAAATCAAACAAGGTTTGGTTAAATTACTAAATCTGATAATTATATGAAATAAAGTGAGTTTTTTATAAAACAATTTAGGAGTTACTTATGGATTTATATGAGACTGCAAAAATAATATTAGGAGACGTTTTGCATGTAGGCAGCTTGTATATTACTTATGAGACATTTTACCATTTTTTAGGAGACGCGTTAATTGCATACCCATGCAAAATCATTGCTAATATTTACTAACTTGCGATACGCATACTATTTACATATTAACCAAAAAACAGAATCGTGTATCCTTCGGGGCGATAATGAAATGAAGTTGAAATTAGATGACAAACTTAATTACGTACGAGATGTATAAAAATGTAGGTGTGCATTCTGTCCAAATTATTTACATATTTAGCGTGGTGCACAATAATTAATAATTTCATGCAAATCGATGATTCATCATCTAGTAAGAAGAGTACTGGAAACCATTCGTTAAGAAAAAACTTGTCTATCTACTTTCCTGTTCCAACTTATACATACATGCACGCATACCCAAGGACCTTAACAAATCTTGAGATGGGACATGCAAGATTGGATTTAGGGATAAAAACCAGAATATATACGTAAGTACGTACATATATATGTATGCCGCTTTTTGATGTGCATGTGTAACATTAATCTGTTTTTCAACAAATGATGCGATTTTCTGAGGAAAAAACATGTAAAACCACCCAAAATTGGGAATTATTACACTGTTAGAAATCTTCCAGAGATACATATATACTCCGTACTGGTATTGATTTGGTAATAATTTCCTACCAGATTGGTATTAATTTGTTTGTGAGTGGTAAATTTTTCACTACCACAACATTACTAAACGGCGTCAGTTAATGCCTCTTATCACCAGTACCGGTAGAGTCACACATGTACTCCGGTCACCAGTGATTCAATACCAGTTTTCTAAGAGTGCCCACGTGCAGCACATTTTAGACGACTGGAACATGTGAGTGACAACTTGGCAAATTTTTAGATTAATAAAATACAGCGTCCACTTTCTCAAGGTAGTTTACTTTAGTTTAGTTTTAGTCGTGAAGAGTACTCGTTGCCCTGTATTTTCTGCTCCTAAAAAGCTGAAATGTTTTGTGGATTACTTTGGTACGGGGTATTTGCGGGGGTCGCATATGGATTGTATCTTTACCTCCAGAAATTTTGGATGCAGCAGAAATTGTAAGAATCAAAAATTTCAAAATCAAATTTACAGTCAAAATTTCTGATTTGCCACACTCGATTTCTGTTCAGGGATCGTTTTTCCAAGGATAAATGTCCCAAGGACAAAGTGATTCTGCACGGAACGCCACGCAGCGTCGGGGTCCCCACCGCGTCACCGTTCGTGCTAAAGTTGGAGACTTTTTTGCGAATGACCAAAATTGATTATGAGTACGACGGTGACCCCAAAAACACTTTCGGCGAGAACGGAAAAACCCCCTGGATCAGTCTGAACGGCGAACATATCGCAGACTCCCAGGTTTGCATCCAGTTTTTGACAAAGTATGTAACTACTTTTTTGCATGTTAATAATTCGAAATTATATTTATGTATGTAATTCTGAAATTTGTAACTTGTTTAACAGGAAATTCAACAAACAGATAAAAAACAATTACAGCGAGAAAGAGAAAGCCGTCGCAAGTCTGGTAAAATCGACTGTGGAAGATCGATGCTTCTGGCAATTTTTTTGTCATTGAAATTTAATCTGTTAGACCTCTCTGGTGCATCTGGTAGCTATTGATTTCTCGGTATTAAAGTTGTTCCAATATTTCCCCGTATTAAGTTACACAGGTCTCCGTTAAAATTTGCTACGGATATGGTAAAACTTTAGTACCGGGCTGTGTATGTATGTATCACTGCACCGTATTATTTATCAATACCGCTTTGGTAGAGTCATACATACATATGTGAGTACCGCTTGGTATTATTTTGACCTCACTGTGACCATAATTAAAAATAATAATCTGATACATCTGGTGACAAATAATTTAATTTTCATGATTTCCTATAAAAGACAAATATGATTCAACGAGTTTCCAATTAGTTGTTTTACGAAAAACTTAAACAATCTATTTTTTAGTATTCGTCGATATAGGGAAAATCCAAAAATTTGAGACCAAAAAATATGTAAAAACAAATTTTTTACCGTAAAGTTTCTCACAAAATACCAAAGATACATACATATATGTATTCTTATATTTAAAAAAAATTGAAAAGTGTATGCACGAAACATATCTATCTTTTTTAATACATGATATCGATGACCTATTTTGTGTCTAAGGGACACGTTTCGAAACACGTGTTTCGCCAAAATGAGGATCTAAGAGTATATGTATGCACAATCTTTATTCCTACCAATTTTAAATAGGGAAATCTTCATGTGGGCATTTATCTGGGGCGGAGAGCGTCACGCAGCTGTAGGAAGGACGCTAGCAATACCTTGGTATGCCGTGAAATTTTTAGGATTTCAATACCGAAACGTGGTCTGGGCTCAAGGGATAGGCAGACATACGAGGGAAAATATTGCAGCTTGGACTTACAGTGATATAAAATCCGTTGCCACCGTTTTGGGGAACAATAAGTTTCTCCTTGGTGACGAACCCTGCCTCGAAGACTGCACTCTTTTTGGGTAACAGTTTACTTCAACATGATTAAAATTTTGTAAGAAATTAATCTATCTTAATTCTTATTTACAGATTTTGTGGACAATTATTTTGGGGATTTCCAGCCTCATCTCCTTACTCGAAATTTGCCAAAGGTAAATTTGTGATTTACTGCACAATTATTTATTGCCTTAAAATTCAATCTTAAGTACAGTGTTCCCTTTTAAAAAGTAAATGCACTCTGAACTTCAACTTTGACATTCTGAATACACTCTTAGAAAACGGGTATTAAATCATTACTGACAGGAGAACTTCTTTGTGAGGACTTTATCGTCACATTTACTTTTTAAATGGAGGACATTATTTTTTAGAGTGAACGTAATGCAGTATGGTTCTGATTTATTTAATAATTACAGAAGAATATCCCAACCTCTATGCGTACGCTAATCGAATGAAAGATCGCTACTTTCCCGACTGGGATCAACTTATTGCAAAAGAAAAAAGTGCCTAGAGCTCTATCAGTATTACTTACATAAAGCTAATCATTAATTATGCTAATTTCGGGGAATTTGCCGCACAGATTTTATTTCGTCGCTAATTTCAGAAGTCATAATCACTAACGCATCGAAAGCTTTAAAAAATGTTTCTTGAAAATGTATATTTTTTGGGTAATAAATAAATTTTATTGATTTCTCAACACGGGGGCACAAATTTGCATAATTACACACAAAACGTCTTTATGTACATTACATATACTGTGCTCTTATATGCATATCTGGACTTGTCACCTCATTTACATTAATCTCACTACGCTAATTTTTAGCGATATTGGCTTTCCATGCTGAACAAAATCTTGTGTCTCTCGCGAATTCGTCAAGATATGCAAATTAGGTGACCAGCACAAATAATTCCACTATAACTACAATTCTTAATCGCCCATCCTCATTTCTTCCTCTTAAGCGCCAACAATGCTCGAAACACACCACGGATGATCCCCTGCATAAATTTCATGACTGATTTATGCGTCACAACTAAAAACCCGTCCCACCCAAAGAACAATGGTTTGCAACTTTTCCTAAATTTTGACATGTATTTCCTATCCGCTCCCGAACCCCAGTGGCCGCCGCCATGTACCCTCCAAGAAGTCAAACACTTCTTCGCAGACTTTTGAATCTTTGCCGCACACGTCATAAGGACCACCCAGGTCAGCACGGCGAAAGGAACACAGACCAAAATGGTCATCTTCGTGGCTACGTCGATCTTCCCGCCTTCCGCAATTAGCATGTATCCCGCAGAAACGGTCAGTTGTCCAAAAAAGGTTTGCAAAATTGGTAAGTACCGCCCAAAAACGAGCCTAACTTCCTTCATGGCCAATTGTAAGGAGCGATACACAAAGACGAGATGTTCCGGGGATGTTCCAAGTTCTGGGGAACATTTGAATTTCCTTCTTTCACGGGCTTTGTTGCTAGTTAATGCGAGTTCTTGTAAGACCGGAAGGATAAGCAAAATAAGGCCGGAGAACGCTTGGAATAATGTTTTCGCGCAGGATTCAACGAAAAACAATGAGTACATCAGGGCTGGTGCGTAGAGGAAGTAGGCCAAATAGAATAAAGCGGGGTAATTCGAAAATATGGTGGGAATGTGCATCGAATGCAGGGGTGAGATGAAAATCTGACACCAGAGAGCGAGCGGAACGAGATTTAGTAGTACGTTGGAGGGGCGCGTGATTAGGAGCCAGTTTCGGTTGAACGCGGCAACTGCAGTTGATCCAGGATAGTTCCAGTATGTGTCTGTAAATACAATGGAATAATGCAAAAATACGCTGAAACGTGAAAAGTGTGTGACACAATTAGTTATTCTCTTTAAGTATGACACGCTTGCATTTGTTTGCACTTTTTGAAATTCAAAAACGATACGTGCGTATTTTATTTTTTATCGGAAAATCCTCGATCACTAGAGACCGCTTATCCCTGACAATGGAACCATTTTTCAAGCTACACCGAGATCTACTAGCGAGTTATGTCAAAAAATCAAGCCAAAAATTATTAATCACGTGAGACATATCTTTCCGTTGAATGGCCTCTTTGAAGAAAAATATTGGCGGTTATGTTCGATTTTTGAGCAAATTTTCTCTTGCTTTTCCTCAACGGGGCGAAAACCGGGGAGGGGTGGGAACTTTGACCCGCAAAATATTTCTTCACAGGGGCAATTCAACGGAAAGATGAGTGTCACGTTACTCCTAATTTTTGGCTTGATTTTTTGACATAACTCATTAGTCGATCCCCATGTAGCTTGAAAAAAGGTTCCATTGTGAGTGTATTTTACCCAACGTATGAATATATGAGTGCATATTACATTACCCATATAATTATTTTTCTTTATGTTACCCGTTATGTACTTAAACTATGTATAAATATATTTACATATGTGCATACCATAGAATTTATCGCCGAATAAAAACAGTCCATTCCAATTTCGTGCCACTTCTTTGGGCTGATATGCAAATATATATGCTCCCACAGACATTGCCATCGCGGCGTAGGTAATGACGACAAGTAGATTGAAGTCGGGCGAATTTTTGATAAATTTATGCATCACGGTTTGCCCAAGCAAGTAAAAAGTGTACAAAAATACATATTCCGAAATGAATTTAGCTCTAGAATGAAATTTTTGAGAGAATTGTAACGTTCTCGTCTTTTTGTTCCAAATTAATGGAAAGCCGAATTTATTTGCGGTTTTTATCGTTTTCGAAAACTCTTGGGTGAATAGGTCACTAAACATTTTGAAAGTTTGGGTGTGGACGAAATATTGATTTGTAATGAGAGAAAAAGGTTTTGCCAGTGAGCTTACATATTTGCATACATAAATCGACATTTAAACTAGTCAGGTATTCATGGAATAATTTAATTTTAAGTATTTCATGGGGTAAATTAGGTTAAGCGACAGGAAGCCAAAACAGAAGGGAATATACTATTGCCTTCTGTGTTGAATTATTAAGTTAGTGAAATCCGCTTTATGGAAGCGTTGGTCCGTCCGTCCGTTGGTCTCTCCCACCGCGCTATATATATAAGTTCCTACATAAACGATATTTTTCAATTCTATTTCATGCAATCGACAAAACACATGTTAAAAAGCATGTTAAGTATTCGACACGAGAGGTCACGCCTTTCACGGTAAAAGGTCACAAGTAAAAAAACGTCCTACGATAATGGAACACATCATTTGAAAGATATGTTCAATACCTTTTGTAATATATACGACACTTGCGAACTGTGACACTTAAAACACTTTAAAATATATCATAAACTAAAAATAATATATCCAAAATGAGGAAAAATTAGATTTTTTTGCAATATCTAGTTCACCTCGTGGTCGTTTCTAAACCAGTCATAAATAATATCAAGGCAGTTTTACTTTACCCAAAATTTGGCTCCCGCATTCGTATACGAATACATATACATATGTGTACGTTGGAAGGGTGGATGCTAAAATCGAGAATTTTTTATGACATAATATATGAATGGGATTTCTGCAGGATTTTATGTAAGTCCATTTTTAATGGTTTATTTGTTCCCCCCAGTCATAGGAAGGGTAGTTGAAATATAAGGTTTAAAAAATAATAAATTAGACAAGTAAATATGTATATACATAGGTCCATAAATTTATTAAACCTCGACTTACGTGGCCTCTGCCTATACAATTCTACATACATGCATAAGTATGTATTTATGTATCTACAAAATTTCATAGACCTACATATTTATACAAAATTATTTAAACATACACAAATTTATATCTCGATGCTGATTTATGTAGCCTGGTAACACAGTTTTCTGTGACATAAATAAAAACAAGTAAATACACAATCCTCTTCATTTATATGTATCTGTGACACACCTTCATCTTATTCATTTCTTCTTCTTGAGCGCCAACAATGTCCGAAACACGCCGCGGATAATACCCTGCATGAACTTCATAACGGATTTATGCGTCAACACTAAAAACCCGTCTAACCCAAAGAACATTGGTTTGCAACTTTTCCTAAATTTCGACATATATTTCCTATCCGCTCTCGACTCCCAGTGGCCGCCGCCATGCACCCTCCAAGAAGTGAGACAGTCTTTCGCAGACTTTTGAATTTTTGCCGCGCACGTCATAAGTGCGACCCAGGACAGCACGGCGAACGGAACACAGATCGAAAAGGTCAACCTCGTGACTAAATCGATCTTCCCGCCCTCCGCGATTAAAACGTATCCCGTAGAAATACCAAGTTGCCCCAGAAAGGTTTGTATAATTGGTAAGTATCGGCCAAAAACAAGCCTAATTTCCTTCATGCCCAATTGTAAGGAGCGATACACAAAGACGAGATGTTCCGGGGATGTTCCAAGGTCTGGGGAACATTTGAATTTCCTTACTTTGCGGGCTTTTTTACTAGTTAACGCAAGTTCTTCTTGTAGGATCGGAAGGATAAAGAAAATCAGGCTGGAGAACGTTTGGAACAGTGTTTTTATATAGGATGCGACAAAGCAGAAGGAGTACATCATTGCTGGCCCGTAGATGCAGTAAGAAAAATAGAATAGAGCGGGGTAATTTGAAAATATGGTCGGAATATGCATCGGATGTAGGGGTGAGATGGGAATCTGACACCAAGCAACGAACGGGAAGAGATTAAGTAGAAAATTGGAAAGGCGCGTAATTAGAAGCCAGTTTCGGTTAAAGGCGGCAACTGCAGTTGATCCAGGAAAATTCCAGTATGTGTCTAAACAATATAAGAATTAAAACAAATAAGTTAAGACATTGTGAAAAGTGTTTCATACAATTATTTGTTCTACTACTATTACTAGTATTAAAATAATACCAAGCGGTCGTCACATATGAGTACGAAAGTGGCATTGATATGTAAGTAATACGTTGCGTGCATGTATGTAGTAATAGCTCACACTCAGAGCAAAAAGTAAGCAAATTTGCTACCGGGCGGTGTCTATATATGACCTCACCGGTTTGGTAGCGATTTGCTACGAAATTGTAGTAAATTTGCTCCCACATTTTGTCTCACCGTAACAGCGCGGTAGGGAAATACTAGAACATAGTAACATATTTACTACAACTCTGTAGCAAATCGCTACCAAACCGGTGAGGTCATATATAGACACCGCGTTTAGCGATTTTGCTCTGAGTGCAGTATTAAAGTTCTACACTATCGGTAGCAAAGTTTCCTGACCCGGTAAAATTTTATTACCAAGCGGTAGCAATCGAGAAATCACTATCTGCCTGACTATATCAGATTTCTCACAGTTGACAGTGCACATATCTATGTACTTTCCGCTGTTACCGGAACATTAGGTACATACATATATAAATTTCGGTCTAGGAAGAATGGGTACTGACCAATTTGGGTACGTGACGTACCCCACGTCATACATACATTTGCAAATCTAACCAAATTTTTGCACTCACATAGTAAATATGTGAGTCCGAAATTTCCAGGAAATCTGGAAGGCACACAGACATTATCTTGCGTGTTTATTTACATATTTATGAATGGAAACTTTCAGAAGGAAGGATGCAGATAAACTATTTATAAACATACCATAAAATTTAACGCTGTATGAAAACATTTCATTCCAATTTCGTGCCACTTCTTTCGGCTGATATGCAAATATATATGCTCCCACAGACATTGCCGTCATGGCGTAGGAAACGACGAGGAGTAAGTTGAAATCCGGCGAATTTTTGATAAATTTGTGCCTTGCGGTTTGCCCAAGAACGAATAAAGTATACAAAAATATGTATTTCGAAACTAGTTTAGTTCTAAAATGAAATTTCGGAGAGAATTGTAACCTTCTCGTCTTTCTGACCCAAATTAACGGGTAGCCGAATTTGTTTATCGTTTTTATCGTTTTTGAAAACTCTTGGCAGAATAAGTTAGTAAACATTTTGAAAGTCTGGAGTATTGATTTGCAATGAGAGAAGAAAGTTTTGGCAGTGGGCTAAGCCTACTAACAAGGGAACCTCAACTACTGTCCCATCTCGATTTCCTTCGGAATAGCCTTAATCGACAGATAATTTAATGACACTAAAACTTTGTCATAGAACATGCGGTGCAAAATCGCGTTTTCGCGAATTATTTAGCAAGAGCTGCACCAAAACCTGCAATTTTCTCAATGCTTTTAACATAGCCCCCAGCTTTTCGAATGATGAAATGAACTTTATAGAATATTGACAAATTATTTATGTACCGGTCCGCGTAATTTCAGCCCGATCACGAATATGCGAAAAGTGATGCAGACATTTGCCAAGTTGATAAGCTTAATTTAATAAAATTACTCAAAATAATAAACCCCATAAAAAATGGGAATCACTCGAGTCATTAATCACACTTTGATGCTATAGTTATTTGAATATTTTTTACTCTGCAGTCATAACAAGACGACAACTGCATTATGCCAGTACAAGTGAATGTGCATAGACACATACGATTTAATACCTTCTAGGCCACTAAACCAGGTATTTGTTAAACATTTATAATTATGTTTATAAAAACAAAATGCAAAATGCACCACATTTCTTGTAAATAACCTTCAACTGCAACTTCTACTTCCTATATTAATACCTCCTAAACATCAATCTAGTCTTGTACTACTCCCATCATTTGTACAAAACACAATGCGATTTTTAACCCTACTTTTCGCAACAATTGGTATGTAACTCATCCAGGTTAGAATTAATAAACTTAAATAACTAACCTAAAACCATTCACATTTAGCGACCGTCTCCATCAATTCAAACGCAATGCCGGCACGTCGTGAACAACTCGAACTTGAGGACGAATCCTTACCCGAAAACATGGAAAAACGCTGTAAGTTTGCAAAACTACGACTTCCAGAAATCCAGTATTAAGCTAATGCCAAAAGGTATTCGTACATATACGGCACTACCAATTAATAAACAATAGTAGCAATAATACATATTCACTTCCGTATTAGAGTTTTACTATATCGGTAGGAAATTTTTACGCATCATTTGAATACCAAGTGGTATCAACTTTAATACCGAGAAATCAATACCTGCCTGGCCATACCAGTTTTATAACAGTGTAAATAGTATTTACTAAATACTCACTATATTTATTAACTATCGCTTAGATAACAGCAAAATTTATTTGGAAAATAGAAATACACAAATACAAAATTTTTAATTTGTCAACATTTTAAATTTGTCAAAATTTTTGGCTAGACTTACGCGTATCTTTTTATCCAGACTACTATACCAGATTTTTCAGTGTAATTTTAAAATGCAGTTTACAAAAAATGTTCCCGATTTTCTAAATACAGATTCCCACCACCATTACGATTACTACTCCGACGAGGACCACTATTATTCTGGGGAGGCGTCTTACTCTTATGAGCGACACGATTACGGAAGAGCGCTAAAAAAAATCGGGGAAATTTTTGCTTGAAAAAGTCGGAGGTCATGCTGGCGCAAATAATTCCACCTATTACACTGGGTCCAATGGGGGATTATTTGTTGGAGTGGGTGGTTGGGGTGGTAACATAAAGTAAAATAATTTTTAGTGGTAATCAACCGTAAAGATAATGCAAACATAACAATGTAACCACAACAATAGGAAAACAGAATCGTAGGAATGTTATAATCATTAACTTGATTACCAATCTATTTTCAACTTATTTGCAAAATTCGCTTTAAAAATTTAGATGCTCTTATCAGCGCACTTGAGTTTTACATATGTTGTTATGCTTAGAAGAATAAAATAATTAAATGCAACTATATGCCAAATAAGCCCTGGAAATGCTCCCTTTTACAATTATATACTTGCACAATTATATTTATTGTATTTGGAATATCCTTAATTCAAATTGAAGCAATTTTTAATTGTATTTACACAAAATGAAGTTTAACATGATTCCTGCATATTATGTAATTTATTAATTCGCCCCTAAAATTTTGACTTGTTCAGCTGGCTCATCGACGACGACCTTAGCGACGGGACCGAAACATGAAAAATAAAGGCACGCGCAGTCAGTGCCACATTGAAACGAGAACCAACACGCTCCCCCACAAGACTGCAAAAAATATTATAACATGATACATTTTATAAAGAATGGTTATATTCCTAGAAATCCGGTATTAAGATAACACCAAGCGGTATTCATAAGTAATATGCACATTGTAAATAGTACATAATACATTAGCACATAGCTAATGTATGCGATTTAGTTACATTAGCACATAGCATATAACACATAGCTCGGTATTAAAGTTTAATCATACCAACAAAAATTAAGGGCGGGTATAATTTTAATACTATATGGTAGCACATTAATACCGAGAAATCAATATACCAGAATTCTAATAGTGCATAAATTTCTAACACAATCAGGAACTTATTTACGATTAATTACTCACATTTGGTTCTGCAACACGCAAAGACAACTCGTTTTGTGAAGGTGCACTGGTCACCGTTTGAATAGCAACCATGCAAACGGTCAGAATGACGAGGGCAGCCACAGACTTCATAGTTATGGAAGATGAAAAAGTATAAAGTGTGTAGTTTTAAAGTTTGTATCTGATTAATGACTAAACGTAGTGTGCTGTCTGTTTTTATACGAGCTTTAAGTGAGGTTAACGATAAGAACGAATTCGTAATTGGTAATTTCGCCACTTCAGTTTAAAAAAAAACCATGTTATAATTAATGCCCAAGTTCAATTGGTTATTTTATCCCAATTCAGAAGTAATTGATTGTATTAATATGTTCATATGTACGAATATGAAATGGTCCCATATTTGGTAAGTATTTTGTTTGTTCGTCTGAATATGTATTGTAATAATTACTGTGATTGAAATATCAAGTATATATTATACATACGTCACTTTATTCAATTAATTGTAATTTCTTGTCGAACTTTGGGTTCGACAGGTTCGGTAAGTCCGACGACGGACTTATCAAACTGAGTGATAAAAATATCACACCGCGTGTCAGTGATTTAGTATTATAAATAAATATGTAGCATTCATACATAAACATCATTGGATTATTGGATAAAGCAGAGAAATGCTTACATTTTTTTGCCTAATAAACCAGGTTATAAAAAAATGTGGTAATTTTTAGTTTCATGAACCATTTTTTATTACAAATAAAGTTGGAAATTGATTTCACTGCTGTCAACCGCATATTTAATTATGTATATTTAGTTTGATGAAATTGTTATCAATGTATGTATCAAATACTTTTGTATATAAGCAGTACTAAATTTTAAAGATCTGAATGAATGAATTTATTAATCCATTTTTGGGGCCAATCGGGCCCATAAAGGAGTGTATAATTGTGGACAGGTATAATAATAATAATGTTAAATTTTTTGGCCTTTCGGCTAACAAGGGAAGGTCCCCGACTGCTTATCGTGTTCAGGGTACCCACTATGTTTTTTAGAATCTACCAGGACTTCAGATGAAGGATTCATTCATATTTCCGTGTAAAACTCATATTTGGCGCCATGGTGTGGCGCCAAATTTAAAAATTTGCATTTTCGACCAATTTCAAACCCCCATAACTTTTGCAGTTTATGTCTGATTTTCAAAATTTTATGCTTAAAATGATCACAAAAGTCGAAATTTTAGGCAAAAAAATAAAAATAAAGAAATTATAATTTTGGAGATATTTTTAGCATTTTTTCGAGGAACATTTTTCCTAAGAAAATTACGAAATTTTACGAAAAGTTAAAAGTGATAATTTTTCGAAAAATGTCATGGGATACGAAAGTTGAAGTCCTTATCTTGATTTTTGCCAAAATTTTTGAAAATCCGTCCAGGATTTCAAAAGTTATGGCGGTTCCAAAAATAAAAACATTCAAATTTGGCGAATTTGGCGCCACGGCACGACCCCAAATATGAGTTTTACACGGAAATATGAATGAATCCTTAATCTGGGGTCCTAGTAGATTCTAAAAAACATAGTGGGTACCCTGGACACGATAAGCAGTCGGGGACCTTCCCTTGTAAGATCAAAGTGTAGCATCCGTTCTTATCAACTTAATTTTAAATATCTGGGACATTGCATGTGAATGACTTAGATATTTATCCTATGACTTAAAATTTACATATATTGATACCTTTATCAATTAATTGTAAAATTTATATATTAATAAACTCTTGTGTCGGCATTAAGGCATTACTTATGTACATATGTTCAGAAATTGATGCCATATGCATCAAGTTCGTTAAAAAAATTGCTAGTCCCATGATATTATTAATGACTTATTGCTTACTTACTTATGTATAAGTACATAGATACAGAGTAATTTTTTCAGATTTTACAGCGGTTTATTATAGTATTCTTCCGTCCGGACGAGAGCTTAATGAGACATTTTAACTCTGAATTAGCTTAAGGTTTTTTTTTAAATTTCAGATGGTGGCAATTTTGTACCGCGCTGGTCGTGTAGATTTTTAAATGTAAAATGTAATTATGCCCTGCGAATACACCATATAGACTCCTGATGAATAAGATCACTAATATTTATTCTAAGTATTAGCTTCACTTCGTGCTGAAATCCGTACATCCATCACATTCACAAAAATCTGCCCCAGTTCCATACCATCCCGATGGTGAGCAACAATGAGCATCTGCACTGTCCGCGTTGCATTCCGCTATTCCTCCATCATCCAACAATGGAGCGGACGGCCCACACCGGCCACTCTTGTCAGGACCATCTTCCCAGTCCCACCATTTCTTTGGGGGGTATACATAGTCCGGATTATCGAGGAAATTGCCGCACCCGTCACACTCACAAAATTCCTGGCCCGTCCCACAATACCCAGACGAGGAACAGCAGTGTGTATTTGCATCGTCGGGATTACATATGGGTATGTTGCCATTTAAAGGTGGCGCTGGTCGGCCGCATCGGCCCCACTTTCCTTCCCCGTCAGACATTGTGTACCACGCGATTGATAAACGAGTCGGCTTCACCGGTTCTTCAAGCATAAGGGACGGATCGTTACCATAATTCTTGCATGTTGGACAGTCACAAAAGTCTGGACCAGAACCGCAATAACCGTACGCCCCACAGCACGAGTAACCTGGGTCTTCTGGATCGCAAACTGGGTAATATTCGTTTATCAAGGGGGCACTCTTGCCACACATTCCCTCATAACCGTTGCCATCCTCGGGTGTCCACCATCTCTTCTCATCGGTTGGGAGACATCTATGTGTTACCTTTTTTATAATTAAATTATATCAACGTATAAAGCTTGATAATTATAGCACTCTCGTGATTTTACTAACACACCTCAAATGGATCAAAATGTCCACACAAGTTCCCATTAGAAAGAACGCTTAGCATAGTGTCGGCGTCGTCATCCTGGTCTAACGCCCAGATCATCATTCCGCCCAAATTGTATCCCTTGGCGTATGAAACTTTAGCCGCGAGACTAACTGGATCTTCAAACCCTAAGAATTTCCTTTCAACAGCATTATATGCATACGGGGTTTTTGTTTTTTCATGCATTTTGACTACATATCCAGAGTTACTAAGGATGTCATGTTTTATAGATTTCCATGGCAGGAATGATCCCGTGAAGCCACCTCGACTCGCCACATGTCATCTTCACCGTCGATAGACTCGTCGGGGACATTATTCCACAACCGCCTGTAGAAAGGTACCCCCATATTTATTTACGATGGAGAATTAGCTTTACACGTGTAGTACTTTGTTGTCCAGTGGGCGTTCATTTTACCTGAAAATCCTTTCGGAGTCCCGTAATAAAGCGGAGACGGTGGCCCTATGTAAGCTCCCCACTTACTGGCCCAAGGTCCATAGTAGTCATAAGTCATGACGTTAGCCCAATATGATATTATGCTTGTAACGTGATCCATGTAATTCTGAAAAATAATTGTGTTAATAGCGAAAAGAATTGATAAAATCTCATATTTATTTTAATAACTGAAGTCCTACGTAGTACTATATACTATATGCACTGTACATATGTATGTACTACATACTATGTAGTATGATATTACCAGGACTTCAAACAAATGTCCTATTTGCCCCATTCCATACTAAAGTAACCAAATTTTAGCGAAGTCGGGAAAGTTTATGCCCGTCGGATGGGTTATCTAAGACAACTGAATACAGTCAGACGATTGTCTGTCCTCATGTGCCCTCAGCGCGGAGGGCCCATGAGGGCGCATATTGTAAAAGCCCAGCAATGTCAAAACCTGGATCTAACGTCCATTGACCGGCGGCACCCGCAAATGAAATTGGGTACGGTTCTGATCTTCCAACTCGGGATGAATAGTCGTTCAATGCCTCTCGCAGTTCAGTCATGAGCTCGACATAATTCTCCTCGTCGGATGGGTTTCCCTCCACGGCGCCTCCTGTCACGGGAAATTCCCAATCTACGTCTACGCCATCTAGATCGAAATCCTCTAAGATCTGGAGAACTGAGGAAATAAAGTTTTCTCGTAAGACCGAGCTGGCCGCGATTTAACTAAAGCTCTCCGAGTTTTCCCACCCACCCACGGCAAACATTCCCTTTAGGTGCGAAAAGTTGTGAAGGACTTTTAGAAATTGACCAAATCTTAGTTTTGATATGGCAATCTTCATCAGGATTTGGGGAATTGTTCGGATCCGCTGAGCCAAGACGGATTGTTCCATCGGGTAGGGTTTGGAAAAAGGCAAACACGACGTGGGATAGCTTTGCTGCTTGGGTGTCTCGCAAGGTCGTATTTCCCCAGGATGGAAAGTACCCAATTAATCGTTTCCCGCAAGATGCCGATTTGTACTCTGGAGACGAAAAGCTTGGCCTCGATAGGGTGTCATTGTTTCCCTCCCCTATCATAAACTCTTCCTTCCTGCCCCCAATATTTCTCGGGTTTAGCATATCGTTAACAAAATTTATTCTAGAGGAAGATATCCTGTATATGAACGAACTAGGGCGAGTACTTCGGGCATTATCGTAGGTAAAAATAACCGAGAATTCTACTTGGCCATCAGCTTCTACCACGTCACGAACCATGCTCTCGGCCTCTCTCCAAGCCCCTCGGTTAATATTTGAATTCTGTGGAAATATATTTTCTTCCATGGTTCCACTTCCGCCTAAACCTTGCGCTATGATATGTCCAGCATCGTCATTACGCTCACCCATGGACCTTGCGTATACTCGAATACGGTCATTCGTAGATGTACCTTGTCCCAAGTGTTCTCTTCGAATAAAAGCATGTACACCTTCTACTCTCCCGTTAGAACTCCGATGGACGTGAAAGGCCAGTCTGGAAGGTGCGTCCATGATTCTGTTTTGATATTGATCACTCTGAAGGGCAGCAATGCCTAGGAAAAATAGATCAGGCATCCACCGTATGCACTGTGGTGGACCCGGCCTGTTGGATGCTGCTGCTGCTCCAAGTGCAACGGTGCCCGCAATAATTGCTGGTAAGAGCCAAGGTAAAAATTTTGGGGAACGGTTTACAAGTGTTGTAGTGTTTGTATAGTAGGACGAGGATATTAATGGTTTAGAGGATTTTGTGGATCTTCGACGTCTCAATTTGTCATGAACATGCGTGCGAGATTCCCTGTACTCCATTTCGTGCTCGTAACAAGGGCCGATCGCTTCAGCAAGATCGTTGAAATCAACGTCTTTCATATTACTGTGTCCACTACTGCCGGGATAGATTCGGGTCGATGTGCCTGAACAGTTTCGATGTTCGTAGAGTCGAATACAGTTGCCCTTCGTGTTCACGGACGAAGCTTCCTTTGCTAAAGTTACAGAAAGTGGAATGCAGTACATGGTGGGAGGACCAGTGTCGTAGGAAGGTCCTGAATTGTGAAAAGTACATTAATAGAATTGTAGAAACTTATTTTTTAACCATATATTACGATTTAACCTTTGAAATTCTTGTCTTTGTACAATATTACATGAAATTCCTTAGGCCTTTGCGACACGGCATAATGCAATTCTATTAATATTATCAACGGGAAGACTGGTAAAATCATATCGATTTTATGAGAATTTAACACACGTAATTAATTAAGGTGATTTTCGGATGTCCATATACTGGCGTATGCACATATGTGTGCTGACAGCTATATTCTTATATAGGTAGGGAAAACCTTACATACATTTATTGACAAAAATTAATGTTTATTCAGATGCCGAAATTTGTTAGAATTTATTTTTTTTAATTGATTGTTATCCGTGAAGATTTATCGATTCTTCTTTATTTAAATATGAAGCTCGGCATTGAAACTTTCAAGCCGAAAGCAATACCGAAATTGACACAGGTGATGCTCAATTAATAAGGTAAATAACGTCGAACACGATTCATTAAACAGAATGACATGTCCTATTGTTAGATAAATGCAAATATTTCTTGCTCAAGCCAGCTTGCCAGGCTTATTGAAGTTTTGACCTTCAATTTTAATTGTATCACAATTATTGTTCTTCGTTGGAAAATTGGGTAGACATAATCATCATCTGTTCAAACTCATCGAACCACAAATGTACGTATTTCGTAAAATAACTAATCGTAATTGTTAAACCATGGGAACGGTTACACCATACAATGGATATGGAGGTGGTCTTCCCGCGTATACTCACAGATTTTGACCAAACTAATATCAAATTGACACTATCTATAACTTAAAGTGTAAAAGTGATGATTCCATCGGTATTAATAAAAGCAATGAATATTAATCAATTTCAATTACGCTAGTAACAATTTTTTAAGGATTGTATGAGTATGCAATTCATCTATCTAGCATACATTGAGCATACATGCATGTACATACATATGTGAGATAGATTATATAGATATACGGATTATACAGAAATATCTGTATATCTGTATGTAAGATATGTATGTATATTACATATATGTGTAAGAAATGATATGACTGTAAACTGCACTGCTAGAAGTATAATCTACAAAATGACGCTACAAATATTGCGATTAAAGTTGCTACCGTTCTGTATTAAAATTATACCGGTACGTAAAAATTTGCTATCGATGTGGTAAAATTTTAGTGGCGAGCTACATATTACTACACGATATTAATGCTGATCAATACCACCTTGGTAGAGTATATAAATATTTACATACATTAGTACCGCTTTGTATTATTTTAATCCTGGATTTCTAATAGTATAGTATAAATAATTGTAAACGCAATTTTCGTTTTCTGTGCACGTATGTATGTATTTAATATTTATTTACAAATTTCCATCTCTGCTTGGTTGGCACTACTGATTACTAAATTTGATGAATATAGTCCGCATTGTTTTTTAATCAGTTATAATTCGTACACACGGTCCATTTTAATTTCAATCCAGTTTGAGACCTCCCCTTAAAATGAAAGTATCTAATTGAGTTAATTTCATCCCCCTTAATTTAGAATTACGCACAAAATACTAATAGAATTTGCTCACAATTTCCTGTAAACAAGTCCACTGCGATGCAGCCCTATTTAAAATAATATACCATATCTATGTTATAATCATTCCGTTAAAAACGTATTTCTTCGTCTTAAAGTAGTTCATTTGAAACTTATTCCAAATTTGAAAATAAATATTTATTCATTATTCATTCGTCCCATTTTATCGCAAATTCCCGTTATTCGATGAGTTTCTCAACATGTATTAAGCATTATTCATTCGTCCCATTTTATCGCAAATTCCCGTTATTCGATGAGTTTCTCAACATGTATTAAGCATCACAAGCTATGATTGTATGTTCTTGAGGTTGAGCAAGAATATTTTATGGGAGGATTGTAATTCTCATTAATTTCCGGCGGCAGATTTGAAATTCCTGCAAGTTGAGTATATGAGTACAATACAATGCTGCCTGGAGACGGAGATTTGTAATCCTGAGTTTGACTAATTTTGATTTTCCCTCTGTGTTTACAATCGCAAAATACAATCATGTACTCTTGCTCAACCTGTCTAATATTTGTCCAATTCATTCTAAAATTTGGAAAAATATATTCTCTCATTATTCATAAATTTAATGAATAACGAATGAATAATTCTTTCATTCTTTCACAAGCATGTAAACTAATTTCTTAAATAAAATATGAGTTGTCCCCATATTGAAAGTGTCAAGGTTCCCCCTATTTTTTCACCCACCTAAAAATTAATTTTGGACATGTAAAGCACATAAAAATTGACAAATTTGATGAGCTTTCTAGAACTGAAAACAGAATTTGATTATATCCTTTCGTTAGAAAATGACAGCACAAAATGTAGTGGAAGTGGAAAATTAGTTTGCCACTCGTGCGAAAAAGTGATTTTCTCGGATCGGAAAAAGGCTCTTGACCACCTCATTCTTCAAGGGATGCACAGGACAAAATTAACCATACCCTATACGGGTATAGGGATCGTGAAAATGCAAAGTATAAAATTTGGCCGTGTCAACCTGTGCGCCAGCAGACCGATATACTGACGCGAAACGTGAAAAATCATTTGGAGGCAACTTCAACATATCCGTGAGGGTTGCACCCAAACAACTAAAAATTTCAAAAACATATCTTCGCACGATCAAAGCCAATAAGATGGGCTTCAAAACTTACAACACTAAAACCGCGCCAAAGTACAATCAAGATAAAAAAACCGGAGCTAAAACAAATTGTCGAAAACTTGAGGAGAAAATTTTGAAATCGACTTCCAGAAGTTTGTCGTCTTGGATTATGAAAACTACTGTCCCGTTGACCTCGAAGCGTCAATCGTGTAAAGTTCTGCTCATGTAGAAGTAAAAATGACGTTCGTTCGAAATTTAAATTCAAAACCAAGCAAAATTTCGGATGAAATACATAAAATGGCTGCCGATAGACAAAAATGGGAGCGTCTCAAATCCATTCGCCTCCACCAAGATTTTGAACTTTTGGATTTATTTCAGAGAGTGTATCATCAGGAGATTGACCCCCTCTATCAACAACGAGCACGTTCTATTTTTCCTGACATAGGTACGTACCAAGATGCCAAAATAGTGACCGGGTACCTCGGAGGGAAAAAAGTTGATTTTGTCGATAAAATAGACAAGGCTCCAAAAGTACCTCAGTGTCGACCCATTAAAAGACTTTATGCATTACTTAAGAAATAATACACTCATAAGAAAATTATATCACAAAATTTGTAAGAATTTCATCGGGTTATGGAGAAAACCATCATAGAAGTTGATGAAACGAGTGGCGAAGCGCTCATGAGAGGTATGCGACAAAATCTTCTCTCCACTGGTACGGAAGGGGTATATGCACAACTGAAGGATTAAAAAACTTCGGTATGCTCATCGTTAGTATTCCACAAAAGTTTCGTTAGATTTGATTCATGCATGCATTTTCTGCAGATCAAAATAGACTGACACTTTCAATAAGGGGACAGTTCATATCTGGCTTACATTAACATTTCGATCCAAAGTATGCTTATACCAGTCATCGACGTATGGTCGATCCGCATGCCCTTTGTCAAATATTGCGCCACAGACTCCCATTGTTCGGGTACAAGCTCATAGTAGTCGTACAGATTGAAATTGTCAAAGTTCAAATTAACCGAGGTAAAGTTTAAGTTTCCCGCGTAGGAGAGAACGTTAACGTTGCCAACGATTGGTAGTCTCACGACGATAGCGATTTCTACAAGGGGTGCTTCCAACTCGAAAAAACCAGCCGCCTACACCGCTAGATGGCAGGGTTTCAATCGTTCTGCATTCAGAGCCATGGAAACCCACGACAATTTCGGTTTTATGGTTTAGTTCGTAATTTCCCGATATGCGAAGTTTACCGGGGGAAGACGCGCTATATGTGATTCTAGCGATCTTAGCAAATGGGTCGAATTCCACATTAAAATTTCAAGTTCTGAAAAACCATGCACAAGGATGTCCTTTGCGGCAAAATGACCGTGAAAGCGTCGTCGTTGCACCGGGGCAGGTGTTTGGGTTGTAGTCGAGGGACAGGTTCAGCGCGGGAAATGGTATAGGGTCGACTGACCTAAGGGAGTTTAGGTTTTCTTGAAGTTCCGGATGTTTCAATTATTCGAGAAGTTTGGGAAGGATGATGCCTTGGAAGATGGTGGAGGCGATTTCATCGTGATCTGGGTGGATTGCAAGACACTTAAAAATCCAGTACTAAACTAATGCCAAGTGGTATTCATATAAATATGTATGTATGAGTCGACCAAAGGGGTATTGATAAGTAATTCAGTGGAGTAATACTATGTATATCGGTATTAAAGTTTTACCATATTAGGGGAACAAGTTTGACATAGCGGTATAATTTTTATACCAAGCGGTACGAACTTCAATACCGAGAATCAGTACATACCTGCCTGACTATACCAGATTTCTAACAGTGTACATATTTGGTAGAATTTGAAAAACGTTAATTTATTTTGACTCACCAAGCAAATTCTCGTCAATAGGCTCGATTATTTTGGCCGGAATGGAATAAGCCAACCCTGCATAAACCAGAAACAATGCTCCCTCAACTTTGGAGTTCTTCTCAAGCTAGTGAATATTTTGCAATGAGAGCAAATTTATTTTGACCGTCATCGTCATTATTTAGTATTCTGAATAAGTTTAACCCTGTGTGCGGTGAATTTTTATACTGGAGAGGAAGAGGACCGATCCGAACCATTTTGTAAAGCAGACACGCCACCCAAGTCCAAATTACAAAGTTATCACTGCGTACTCCATTATGCACGCTGTTCAAATTGGTTTCTCATCAAGACAGGGTGTGCTACGCAAAAATATTGCATCACCTAGAATTTGGACTCTTGTCTGATGATCAAAAAACAAACCTTTTCACTTTCAGTTTTCAACTCTAAAAAGGGTTGCTGGCAGAGTATTGGAATCACGTAGCAAGAAGGCCAAGAAAATTCGACCACCAACAACTTCGTCCTCTGAAGACGACGACTCGGTTGCCGAGGTTGACGATGACTTGGATTTAGCCGGTTTTAGCGGAAATATATTTTCCCAGGATGGTAACCGCAATAATCCTTGTCTCTTTTACAAATTATCCTTCGTGTCTTTATTTCTAAAAAGTTTTACTTGGTTGCAGATGTAGATGCAGTGCAGACCCGCCCAAATTTTGCACCAACCTCTTCTTCGAGCAATTATTCCTCTTCACTCGTATTAGTGCCGGATGATCAGAATACGCCGACGATTTCTAATCTTCAAAACTCAACTTATGGATCATCACAACATATAAATGAACCCTTGCCTACCTCAGCACTAAGGAATTCTACACCTCGGACACAAAAAGCTGGCCGTCAATTGTTTTCGGAGGTCAACCCAAGACGAAAAGGTGATACATAATTGTTATGATTTTTCCAATTAAACACTTTGATAACATTTGTACTTATTTATTCGCATTATTCATGCTGTACAGGAGGATTTGAGGAGGTGGTGATAAATTTGCTGACAGAGTTGAAGACGGACGTTGCCGAACTTTTGAGACGGTCAAAGGTGAATAACCCAGCCAGGAAAATTGTAAGCATCCCGTTTAAACTTCCGTTGAGTTTAAAAAGTGACCTAGACAAGCTGGAAGCCTGGATTATGGCCGACCAGAAAAACTCTTCAGATTTGGTACGAATAATTACTGCTTATTACTTATACTTACTGTATTTTATATCCCTGATTAGAAATTACATCGCTTTATAAATTCCAGGTGGAGCATTTGTCACAGTGGGGAGGTGAAACACCAGAGAAAGTCACTCGTAGAATTTTATGGGAAATTTTTGGACCGGTTCTCGCTCGACAATTTAATTATACGGGAGGTGGTAAATTGGAGAAACACTCATTTTCTGCATTAGAACTTCACAATATAGTTGTCGGTATGAAATGAAGAGATTTACAAACATTTCTAAATTGTTTAACTTATTTGTCTTCCCACATATTTAAGTTTTTGCTTCGTTTGAATTTTTAGCTGCTGCACGGGAGTGCGACGCCGCAAAAAACACCGAGATTTCAAAAATTGAGAGAGTAATTCTCAATTATTTTAGAGATACGCGGGATAAGAAAGGGCCAGGCGCCCGAGTTCGCCTTCGACATGTATTAAAGAAGACGACGATTGATACGGCAGGAGGTTCGACGCCTTCTATCGCTGGTGGAAATCCGTGAACAGGAAATGGAAGAAACAAATCCTGAAGAAAATAGTTACAGTGGTTCTACTAATCTTAATATAAATAGTGTAAATCTTAGTAATCAATCAGAGGGCGCTTTTGTTACTTCTCAAGGTAGCGATATAGGTGAACCTAGTTTAGTAAGTAAATTAGCTGGATGGGCGGTACAACATAATATTACACATACTGCTACTTCAGATTTGCTTAAAATTTTAGATCCATATGTAGATTCTAAACTTCCTAGATCTTCCAAGACTCGCCTTTCAACTCCTAGGCGTATCTTAGTTAATTCCTTGGGGGACGGAAAGTTTGTTTATTTTGGTATCATAAATTTTCTAAAGCAAGAAATTACTAATGGCTTGGTCGAGTCCCAGCTTCCTTTAGTAGCTAACTGGGCGACCAATTTTAATACTGATCAGAAAAAGCTTCTTACAATAAGTATCTCCAGTGATGGTATTCCAATTGCAAAAAGTAGTGGTCGGCAAATGTGGCCAATTTTAGTTAGGTTAGACCAAGCAAAAATTGGTAGCGCTTTACAGTGGAAGGACTAAGCCGTCTGATATACAGGAGTTTTTTAGCAAATTTGTAGAAGAGGTTAAAATGTTACAAAATGATGGATTTGTAATAAATGGTATTAAATATTTCGTAAGAATTAGTTGTGTCATTGCTGATGCCCCAGCCCGTAGTATGATAAAAGTTATCAAAGGTCACACGGGATATCATGGGTGTGAGCGTTGTGAGGAAGAAGGTGACCACCATCGAAATAGGCTAGTTTTGTAAACTCTAATTCTAGATTAAGAAATGATACCGGGTTTCGATCAAAATGCGATCCTGATCACCATCTTGGTAATTCTCCTGTTTTAGCCTTAGATGTAGGTTTGGTATCTAATGTGGTGCTTGACTACATGCACCTAATTTGTTTAGGGGTAATGCGTAAATTACTTTACACTTGGGAATCTGGCGATCTTGCTACTCGACTTCCGAATAGGTTGTTCAAAAATATTTCGTGTTTCTTAGTAAGTATCTCTGAATTTGTCCCGTCTGAGTTTTCGCGTAAGCCGAGGTCGTTTGATGATTTGCATCGTTTTAAAGCTACAGAATTCCGTCAATTTCTTCTGTATCTCGGAACTGTAGCTTTGAAAAATATTTTACCAGCCAATTTGTACAGACATTTTCTTATGCTACACACCGCGACATTTATTTTATTGTCTGACAAGGCTCATATTGCGGAGTTGCATAATGTTGCTAAAATAATATTAAGGAAATTTGTTGATAAAAGTAATGATTTGTATGGCAGTACATTTATGAGCTACAATGTGCACTCGCTACTCCATGTAGCAGATGACAGTATTTATTACGGAAATTTAGATAACGTAAGTGCATTTCCATTTGAGAATTTTTTAGGTGACATGAAACGTATGATTCGTGGAAAAAGGTGTGAGATTGAGCAAGTTGCTAAACGTGTGGTAGAAAAAGAAAGTTGTACAGTTTATCCTACTGTTGTTTCTAATCCTACGCACAAAAAAGTAATTGCCAAAATATTTACTAAAGATAATATAAAAGTATCGCCCTCCAGACGCGATTGCTAATTGTTACTTAATACAGGAGAAATAATTCAAGTGGTTCGAATTTTAGCCCACGACTCATTTAGTTGTAGAATTTTAAGTTGTAAAAAGGTGGTGAAATATTATCCCATTGCTAGTTCTAGCTTAGCAATATTTGAAATTAATCTAAATAACTTTAAAGGATTGCAAAATGTAAACGTGAACACTATTGTTTCCAAATACGTTGTATTACCATTTAAAACTAATAATCCAAACATTTGTATTTGTACGCCAATGGTTCAAATGAAATTAAAATGAAATCTTGATTGAAAATTGAAATTTTGTAACAATTATTTTAGATTCGATAGCGAGTGGGAATATGGTGGGGAAGGGATTAGTGTCCCACGCTAAAATTGCGCATTTGTTGCATAAAATACCTACGAAAAGCTAGTCGAATCTGAATGCGAAAGAGGTGGGCACCCATGTGGGATCCCCAGTTCGAATTGACGGCGGACGTATTTTCATTTGTAGCGTAGTTTCTATTGTGATTCCCCGCATGGGATCGGCGTGAAATCATGATTTTGTTCTTGTTGGGTCGCCAGGGTATATTTCTCCGCATATGTAAACATTTATGCTATTTTCTAGTACACAATTGTAATGTTTAAACAAATTTGTAGGGGAATTTGTTGGTCTAAGCATACATAAATACATATCTAAGCGAATTTTGTTATTGAATTGAAGTACATAAAGTTGGAAAAAACTATTTACTACTACTACTTTTTTGTTCCAATTGATTACCTACGGTATAAGCATTTTATAATGAGGGTACTCTTTATATCTTCGCATTCCTAGCTTACATACTTTAGTGATAAAATATAGATAAATTACGACGGTCACGAGATTTTGTGAGCGTCGTAACATTTGTAGTTACAAATCGCGTTACTAAGGTTGCGACTTTTACGAAGCTTGACCCCTTGTTTTTCCACACTCACATATCCTAAACTATTTTTATACGATACGAAGGATACAAAGGAATCATGAATCTCGTCAAAATGCATGTTTTCTTAAATTAATATGCGGCCAATACATAATTTGTACGTGTCACCGATTGGCTTTGTAACCATAATATGCATAGTTATTTACATAGGTTTGTATGTATGTACATACCTACCTACATAATTACCTACACATTATGCAACTTCTCAACTAAATACCTACATATTTACGAATGAATAATATCGCTTTATCAGCACATTCCTGATTCCGGAGTGAAGTTCGACACATTATGTATGTACTGATTAAATAAATTTGATATGCGCGTCGAATTGGAAAATCATTACATATGTATTTATGCAAGACGCCAACAGTTGAATTTTAGCCATGGTCGAGATTATAGAAGGGTTACGATTTGCCAGTGCACTTGCCGAGCTTAAATGCAGAATCCAAAGTATGCACATACATATGTAAATGCGAATCTAAAATTTCTAAAAAATAACTAATCGTGCTTACTTTTCTATAGAAGATGAAAAAATTGAGCCATACAGCGATATCCTGGATGACAAATTCTTAATGGGTTTTCTCCGTGGGAAGAAATGGGATGTGGACAAGGCCATGATATGCGTAAGAGACCATGCGTAAAGGGTGTGATCAATTTTCCCTTCAAAATTTTGACCCCTGGTGTCGCTCATATTTCCGATATTGCATTCCTTAACGGTGAGACACATTGACCCTCAAGTCGATCACATGACTTACATATGCACGTGACATATTCGTCAAGTTAAATAAATTTTATTACATTGAAACTAATTTATTTTTATTTTTTTCATTCAGTTGCAACACTATATAAAAATGAGGACGGTAAAATACAAAAATTTTACCAAACTTTATCGCCCATCGACCGTAAAGTTCTTGGACAAAGGTGTCCTTAACCTCTTGAAGCATCGGGACCCTCATGGAAGACTCGTTCTACTGGCACAAATTAGTAAGCGAGACTGAAAAGTATTGCAAAATTTAAATTTCTACCAGAATCGACATTTTAAGACTAAACTTACGTAAAATCAAGAATTATTAAAAATTCGAAATATTCAGAAACTTGGTAAAATTCATACTCCGACAAAATCAAAATCTGACTTCTGATGAGAATAAAGTGAATTTCAATAAAAATTTCCAAATCCCTTAAACTTTTTAGATAAATGGTCACCCTCCGAAATCCCGGCGGATGAAGCGATCGCCACCGCTTTATTTATCGTGGACGAAGGGATCCGCTCCTTTTTATCCACTGGAAACGAATGTGTCGCGATTTTCGACTGCGCCGGCATCACTTTCGCCCAAGCGAGGAATGCAACCCCAAAAAAGATAATTCTACTAATCGACATGTTTACCAAAAATATTCCGACGAAACCGAAAGGTGTGCATTTCATTAATCACGGATTTATAGTGCACCACTTGTATCGCTTCGCGAGCCCCATGCTGGAGAAAAAAATTCGTGAAAGGGTAACCACAAATTTTGATAAATTGAAAGATTTCCAGTTTTTAGTTTTTTAATAAATTTTGATAACGATGAAACGTGACTTAATCAAAATATTAGTAGGGTGTACATACATCCACTGTTAAAAATTTGGTATAGTCAGGCAGGTTTTGATTTCTCAGTACTAAAGGTGCTACCGCTTGGTACTAAAGTTATATCGGTTCGTAAAAATTTTCTTATGGATATGGTAAAACTTTAATAAGGAACTATTACCACACGGTATTATTTATCAATACCAGTTTGGTAGAGTCATACATACATGGATAACGCGTGGTATAATTGATACTGGATTTCTAAGTATATTTTCTTTAAAAAATGCAGGTGCACTTCCACTCCAACACGAGCCAATTGCATGGACACATCCCAGCCAAAATCTTGCCAACTTCTCTCGACGGGGAATTAGAAACGGAAGATGCGTTTGACACCAGTCAGGATGCCGTGGTCAGGGGAAATGACTATTTTTATGAAAGATTAGCCAGGTAGCGAGTACAAATCTATTAATTTTCAAGTGATCAGTAAATTGATAACTATTTAAGGTTGCAATAATTTTTGCGTATATAGCGAACTACAAATAGTCAAAAAGTGACTTCCAAAATAAAATCGTGGTTCGCGACAAGTTATTGAATTCTTTTATTATTTAATTTTACGTATTGTTACAAGTTTACATATGGTGTCGAGCATGTTATACACAGTACAAATTTATATGTGTAATTTACACTTAAAAACTAGTTAGGTCTGTACATATTTATGAGATCACGTCAATTTAAACACATTGTAATAAGTATATTTACGCAATAAATTATTTTATATAACGCAAAATTATGTGACTTTTATTCACGGGTCGTGCAGTAAGTATGAGAGACCGATCAAGGGGATAATTGTAAATATATTAATTATGGCATGGGACATGTTCATGAATTGAGGGAGGTGGTGATCAAAACTCTCCGAAATAGATGAAATGCCTTATGTAGGGTCCCTATATCGAGATTGAACAAGTGAACCTTATCAAACAATGCATGCATACATACATTTTGACACTGATCACTCAAGGGTAAAAGTTCTGAATTGATGACTGATCAAGTTCAATTATTTAAATCAAGAGAGAAACTTGTGTAAATAAATAAGCATGGGAAATTTGTTGATGTCGCAGTGTATTCGTGTTTTGTTGCGTGAAGAGACAATTTGCGGGCCTGTCAATGAAAAATGAGATCACTCGATTCATGATTAATTGAAGAGTTTGACTGATTACTGTAGGTATTTGTACTTCCCTTTCTCAACATAATATGTACATATGTATGTAAATATGAATTAAGTTATGTATGTAAATATAAATATAAAACTGAAATTATTTATGTCCATTTGATGACTCACTTAAATATGTTTTTACTAGTATAAAATTTTCCGGGTCGAAATCAGACATAATAGTTTTTAACAAAATGCTAACATTAAGTAATACTTAATATTATATTTAATACTGCGTTTAGCAAGATGTTTATAGTACAGCCGGGTATCTACATAATTCCCTTTTACAATCGTCTTAAGGGTCTCATTTAATGGACCAGACTTTTATGTAATTGAAATGCAACCTGTGGTCTAATTTTTGTTTTACCCAGTGTGCATTGACTTTCACATTTTTTCAAATTTCCTTCTCAAATTTCTGAAAAGGGGATGGGTGCATGTAATTTAAAAATATACATGCTAGATTTATCCTTGCACCCCGAACTCAACTTGCAATTTTTCTTATCAAATTCGGTGAAATCGACGCGAAACGGGTTTGCACAGTTGGGTCAGCCTGTACCAACTTCTGTATTCATTTATATGCAAAAATCCATTAAATCTGGTGGATTAAAAATAACCCTTGTCTTAATGTGCTATTAATAAATGCCGTCTGAGCTACATACATACATAAATTGTCTGCTTTGCTTAACCCTTCAAAATGTCCACACAACAAAATATTAAACACTTTGGGCATGGAAATGTCCTAGTAAATGATTTGAAGTGCGTGCGCCCAACGTGCTTACATAATACATATGTACTAATACATAGTTAATTGGATGATATATGTAATGGTAATTCATATAAATTAAATATTTTGCTGCAAAATACTTGAAAATACTGATAATTTGGATAATTTAAAAGCTCAATCTGCTAATCAATTTACTTGCAAATTTAAGTACTTATGTAAATATTCATGGCATGAATGAAGATGCCGGGATTTTTATGGTCACCAATGGTCGGCCAAACTGAAATTAGGAGGCTTCATTTTCAACGGTGGTCCTACATATATTTACAATAATTCCGGTTATTTTAATATTATTAATTCCAAAGCGGAACTAACTAAGGTAAGTAACGGTTTCCGTACCTTTCTTATAATGAAACTCGACCTAGCACAATTGTAGAACCACATCCTCCATGGTTTGCAGCCTTTCGCGATGCAGCCGTTTCGTCATGTTGACCACTAGATCCTTCGCATTCACCAACTTTGGATGGTCTTTCACAAGCAAGGGATGATTTTCATAGTCGTGCACCAACTTGTAAAACATTGACCTCCTCACTTTTGGATCGAGTAGCTGCAGCACCTCCCAAAATACCAAGCCTAGTGAAAATATGTCGGCTTGTACCCCATAAAAAGACCTCTCCGCTTCCGGTGCTCGATATGAATTCGTTCCCACTCGAGACGTCAATTTTTCTTCGGAAACTTGTAGTAAAAATCGAGCCAGGCCAAAATCCCCAATTTTAACGGGCAGTATGTATTTCTGATTTGGCGAATAAGAGAACAAAACATTTTCCGGTTTAAAATCGCGATGTATAATTTTGTGAGAATGTAGATATCTAAATCCCGTCAGTAAATTTGACACAATCTCGATTTGAAAATTTTGCATGGATGGGGTACCCGGCTTATTATGCATTTCGGATAACCATTCCCTCAAAGAACTTCCGCATAGTTCCATCTTAATGGTGAACGCTGGAATTGTAATTTTCTGCTTTCTGGCACGCGCTGATAGCATATAAATCGAATCATTAACTTCTTTCGGTAGCGGAACCGTGTTAAGCGTATCATTTAGGGATTCTGACGTGAAAAGCTGTTCAGAACATGCCAAAATTTGCACAATATTAGCATGATTTTTCGCCAACACCATTGTATTGTACTCTCGGGTAACCTGTTTCCGCTCAACGTCCCGTTCCGGTCCGTCCGTTTCTGACAGGAAAATGAATTTAATTGCTTCCTTACTTCGTGTTCCTAACACAAATCCGAATGATCCTGAGCCAAGGAAATTTTCAACATGTGTTTCATCCAACCATGTCAATTCTGCAGAAATATGTAGCCCGATCCCTGGACCGGGGGACGTGTGTACGGAAACGGGCTGTCGTCTGAATTGCACCTGGTCAAGATTTTGCAAGCGATCGGCGGGACGTCGCTGTGTCATCTGAATAATCAAGTCTTTCGCATTTTCAATTTCGGGATGGTCAGGTACAACACTGGTGTCATTTTCATGTACTAGTTCATAGTACATTCCAGACGACATTTTCTTATCCGGCGGTAACAGCACGGCCAGGAAGAGAAGCCCCGCCGAAAATACGTCGAACGTCGTTGTGCAAGTATCCCTGCTTGAGCTTGAGTAGGCTTCTGGTGCTTGATATTCGTTAAAGAAATTATCCATTGGATCCTTACTAAATTCACCTCCGTCTTGATCATAACAATTTATACGGCGGCAAAATTGAAAACTTGAAACTTTTACGGGCAGAATAAACTCGGTCGTTAACGTGTGGGAAAACAAGACAGCTTCCGGACAGATGTGACGATGCACGATATTATTTTGGTGGAGATATTTCAATCCGTCCAGAATTCCGGAAATGATTTCGTACTGAACTTCGAACAATTTTGTACCCAATGTTTTTCTAATTTGCAACCACGACCACAAGTCTGGGCCACAAGTTTCAATTTGTACACACAGAGAGGGAGGAATTTGCCCATTCATGCAGAAAAGGTTGAGTGATAGTCTATGAAAAGTGAGATGATTTTCACATTTTGCAAGTAAAATTTTAATCTCTTCGAGTTTCCAGTCTTTGAAGGATACGTTGTAAATTTTCGTCAAATTTTTGTGATGCATCGGTTTGAGTAGGTGAAACGGTGCAGCCAAGGTTTTCATAGGGGTGGCATTTTCTAATTTTAAAAAGTTGACTTTAACTTCGAAGATGGATGTGGTATCACTGGTTTCGAAAATCAGACCATATGCACCAAAACCTAGGAGTTTTTGAAACTTTTGTTGCGTCAGCCAGGAAGGGTCATCAATAGATTCCATGTGTAATTCTGGTGGAAAAAGGGTATTAGATATTGCTGCCGTCTTACAATTATATAGTTACATAAAAAATTTAGTACACTCTTAGAAATCTAATATTGTAACGCAGGTATCGATTTTTAGGTATTAAAGGTGCTACAGCTTGGTATTCAAATCAGAGGTCAACGCCGCCGACCGTAAGTTTGATTTCTTATTCATACATGATTCGGCCACCGAAAAAATTATGAGTAATTGATGACGCCGCTGCCACCAAATTGGTCTGCGTTGACCTCTGATTCAAGTTATACGGGTGAGTAAAAATTTGCTACCGATATGGCAAAATTTCAATACTGAACTACTACTACACGGTAAATATTACTCATCAATATCACTTTGGTAGAGTCATATCGATATGTATGAATGAATACCGCTTATGTAGTATTATGTTAAGACTGGATTTCTAAGAGTTAAGACATAAATTATGTGCAAGAAATTATGTTCATACGTACCTTTGAATCAGATTTGAGTAGAGATGTATGTATGTATTATGCTTAATTTTAGATATAAACTGAGGATAAGCGTGAAGTAAGTTGTGGGTGACTGAATAAGCACATATGTAGCTGAGATTGATCACTACATCGTAATATGTATTTATTATGTATGTAAATAGATACAAATGTTGGCACATATGAAAGGAAATTGATTACCTATGTATCTGACGAAGAGCTCTTATTGTGCAAATATTGTGTTAAATTGCGTCCAACTGGTTATTCGTCTCATCTGGATATATGTACGCATGTATGCTTTATTTGTCGCTGGCAAAGTAGGGAACGTCCATATATTACGTCATCAAAACATGCATGCGAGGTTTTCGGATGGCTATCTTACTGGTGTTAAGCATAACATGAGTATATGTATTTATAGGGGTGGGTGTTTGATAACGTAATATATGGACGTTCCCAAATTGATAATTTACTATTTGTGTGAGATCTGAACTATTTGTGTATCTGGCTTATTCATCCTAAATCACTCTAAATAAAGTAATATCTAACGAGTAGTGTGTGTGATTAAATTATTTATGGTCCAAACTGGGTATCTAATTTTCGTGTACATACATTGCAATAATCTTAATTCGATATATAATGTGCTATTAATAAATTTTTCCCGAGCTAAATTGCCTCTTTTACTTAACCTTTACACATGTCCACATATGTAGAAACACATTTTGCATGAGAATAAATGATTCGAAGGCAGTACGCGATCCCACAACGATTGACAGATAATGACAAAACACTCATGTGTTCAAGAAATTTACAAACAATAAATTCCCTTGCTTAGAGGGATTTGAAATTCATTATCCGAACTTGACCTACCGATAAAAGAAAATTACAATTATCTAAATATATAAACAGATAAATCATGCATATGCTAATCCAGGTGAAACAAGACCAGCATTATCCTCTTCCCACTATGTAGGCAGGTAGGTAGGTAGGTAGGTATTTATTCAAGATTGATGTAGCATTAGCTTTTACAATCATCATTTTCATTTCATACAAAACATTTAGATAGATATTAGCAGTATGGGTGTAGAGGGAAAACCGGAGATGGTCTCGGAAAACCTCTACATGTATTGGGAATGTGGCCCAATACACCATTCGGCCCATAACTGCTGGACACCAGGTAGGAAAATGTATGGCAGTGATACATAGGCGGATTCCGTGGTGGTGGTGATATAAAAATGAGGGTGGCGTCTGCATGCGGAAGTAGACAGGTGAAGGTTGTTGGGCGGGGGCTGTCCACGGACCGCGGGATCTTGCCCACGTCCCCCATGGTAGCCGTAGCCGGGGCCGACGACACCCCCACTTGCCCCTTCCCCCATCACAACACAATCAGGTCATGGGACCCCCGTAGACCAGACTATGCCGCCGCCCGTCATGCACGACCCCCTCCGCCACTTTTCAAACAACCACTCCCCACGGTCACCACCCCGATATACCAAACAAAAACCTACCTGGGGAGTCCCTCCAAGGCGTAGATCCTCCCGTGCACTGGGTCCGGCGAATCCATCTTCGCCTGATGGCTCAGCTTGTCGTTGCTGGGACGGGTGTGGCAGGGGGTGTCACTAGGCACGCAGGTGGGGGGTATGAGTGGACGAGGCTCACGTGGCGAAAAGCCTTTAGGACACACTTTACTTGCCCTGGCACACCCGCGACCCAGATGGAAGAGGATCCAGAGCGAGAGAGAGATACGTTGTGCACGGAGGAAGCCAAAGAGGAGACTCCTCTTCCCACTATGTAGTTGACGCAATTTGTATAAAAACATTTCCAACAAGAACTGCATAATCCTCAAATTGGTTATCCATTAAGGATCCGTAATATCTTTCAACATTTGTATTTACATACATACATACAACAATGTGATCATCAATCTTTGCCCAGTCATGGTATGCATAGATTGTAAAGTAAATCTGTATGTGGATTTTATTTACATACATAAACGCCTCCACTTCTCATCCTTACTTTATAGTACACATATTTACCTACAAAGTTACAAATTATTAAACGGTACGTAACTTCTTTACCATAACTTATGTAAATATGCATATTAATTTTTTCCATGCAATTAAGACAACAATAATAGTTACACTCTTCTTCCACCAGAATAATGGAGTCATCGGATCACCCCTCCCACGCGTGGCTGACACAACAGAAATTCCAAAAACTTCTCAGTTTTGGAGAATTTGGTCCAATTTTCGAAACCAGTGACACAACAGCCATATTCGCGGTTAAAGTCAACTTTTTTAGAATTGGCTATGGGGAAAAATTTGCTGCACCATTTCACCTACTTAAACCAGTGAACCATAAAAACTTGACTAAAATTTACAACGTGTCCTTCAAAGATTGGAAAATCGAAGAGATTGAAATTTTAACGGCAAGATTTGAAAATCAGCTCACTTTTCATAAACGAACGCTGCAAGAGTTCTGCAACCATCGACAGGTTCCTCCCTCTCTCTGTGTACAAAGTGACCTTTGTGGTCCGGATTTGTTATCCTGGTTGAAAATTGAGAAAAAGAGGGCAGAAAATTTATTGGAAATTCAGTATCAAATCGTTTCCGGAATTCTGGACGGATTGAGATATCTCCACCGAAATAATATCGTGCATCGTCACATCTATCCGACAGCGGTCATGTTTTCCCATACTTTAACGACGGAGTATATTGTTCCCGTAAAAATTTCAAGTTTTCAATTCTGCCGCCATATAAATTGTTATGCTCAAGACGGAGGTGAATTTAGCGTTGATTCTTTGCCATATTACTCCAGTTTTTATCATGCTCCCGAAGCCAACTCGAGCTCAAGCAGGGATACTTGTAGAACAACGTTCGATATATTTTCGGTGGGGCTGCTCTTCCTGGCCGTACTTTTACCGCCGGATAAGGTATTATCGTCGGAATTGAAGTATAAGTTAGTGCAGGAAAATGACACCAGCGTTGTACCGAATCATCCAGAAATTGAAAATGTGAAAGAGTTGATTATTAAAATGACGAAGAGACGTCCTGCCGATCGCTTGCAAAATCTTGAGCTAGTGCATTTCAGGCGAAACGAGTCCGTTTCTATTAACGCGTCCACGGGCCCCATCGGGGTACAGCAGAACTTTGCAGATTTAACACGATTTCAAAACTTTCTGGGATCCGGATCTTTCGGATTTGTGTTGGGAACACGAGACAATAAAGCGGTTAAATTCATTTTCCTGACAGTTACTGACGTCCCGGAGCGAGATATTGAGCGGAAACAAATTACCCGGGAGTTCAAGACCATGATGATGGCGAAAAATCATGCCAATATTGTGCAAATTTTGGCCTGTTCTGAACACCTTTTCACGTCAGAATCTCTAAATGATATTCTTAACACGGTTCCGCTACCGAAAGAAGTTAATGATTCGATTTATATGCTATCAGCGCGTGCCAGAAAGCAGAAAATTACAATTCCAGCGTTCACCATTAAGATGGAACTATGCGGAAGTTCTTTGAGGGAATGGTTATCCGAAATGCATAATAAGCATGTTACCCCATCTATCCAAGCTTATCAAATTGAAATTGTCTCAAATTTACTGGTGGGATTTAGATATCTGCATTCCCATCAAATTATACATCGCGATTTTAAACCGGAAAACGTTTTGTTTTCTTACTCGCCAAATGAGAAATATTTGCTACCCGTTAAAATTGGGGATTTTGGCCTGGCTCGATTTTTACCACAAGTTTCCGAAGAAAGATTGACGTCTCGAGTGGGAACGAATTCATATCGAGCACCGGAAGCTGAGACATCTTTTTATGGGGTTCAGGCCGACATATTTTCGCTGGGGTTGGTATTTTGGGAGGTGCTGCAACTACTCGATCCAAAATTGAGGAGGTCAATGTTTTACAAGTTGGTGCACGACTATGAAAATCATCCCTTGATCGTAAAAGACCATCCAAAATTGGTGAATGCGAAGGATCTAGTGGTCAATATGACGAAACGGCTGTATCGAGAAAGGCTGCAAACCATGGAGGATGTGGTTCTACAAGTGCGCTAGGTCGATATTTATTGTAATTATGGTATACAAACATTTACATACATACTGTATGTAATCATAGGATTATACATATGTAAATACATATAGGTTCACTTTGGGATTAAGAAAATGCTTTACTGATTTAATTATTATTTAGGAGTAAGTGAATACGTGCCGTAAAGTTAATGTCTGTGGTGTGGAAAAGGTTGAGTTTTTAAACAATATTAACTGGACAAATTCCAGGATAAGATAAGCAAACAAGTACATACGGGAACGTGCATAAATTATGTCATACAAATGTGCCGAGCTTTTAGACTTTCTTCCCCTCTTGTCGCGTGTTACACGCTTTTTTAAAATATTGCAAACAAATAGGCTGTCACGCAAAACTTTTACGATCCAATCCATCATGTAAGGTCCTAAAGAAGAGTTCAACATTAACTAACGCGAACCTGTGTTCTACTCTGGAATAAAATATTCTGGAATAAAATAAATAAGAAATATTTTACGCATTTCTTTCCAATCATTGTAGTAGAATATGTACATTACAATCCTTAAATCTTAATATTATTCAAGTGTAACCATTGGTAAGACCTTTTACTAGTACAAAGACAATAAATATTAGCTGGTGAACTTCTAAATATTATGTGAATTGAGCTGACAAATACAAAATCATTATTTTCAGTACTGTATTTATTTAAGAATAGCTATTATAAAACAGTAAAACTTGGTCGTTCATACATATCCCCTACAAATTTCTCCCTGAAAATGGAATCTCACCCGGAGGAAAGAACCGTACAGGAAATCGCACTAAATAATCCGATTGTAAGCCAAATATTTTTAGTATGAAACACACAAATATGAGAGTATGAGAGGAGAGTACTCATTATTTCTTCATATCGTAAAATAAGTTACAACGGAACGGTTACGAGATTTTGCAAACGTAAGATTTTGTCATAAAAAATCGATTACGAAGCTTGACCCATTGTTCTTTATTCGTAAACTATTTTACGATACGAAGAAGTAATGCATACCCTCATGCGAAATACTTTAAAAGGTTTAACTACCAATTTATGTTGACAACTTTGCAGATTTTGACCGAAATCTTGAAACAGGCCGCCACCCCTTTGAGAACTGCCCGACTAGTTTGTCACTTTTGGAACGAGATCGCCCTCACCCTTCCAAATACGAGACTTTCTCTAATCCTGAACGACAAATACTTCCGAGACCAAGACCCCTTTTCCTTCTCTGCGTTACTTTTCTCATTGGAAGACCGACTCGCGAAACGGATAAGCTTCAAGTGCTACACCGAAGTGACATACGAGGACGGCGAGGTGGAACCCACCGTCTTCATCTACTACTTTGCCTCCAGACTGTCCCACTTTTGCGATAAATTTTCCGATACCGTGCAAATTTTGGAGTTTTCCATCGACAACGAAGTCTGTTTAAAATATATCCATCAAGCCTTGACAAATTGGTGCCATAATTTGCGACGGTTGCGAGTTTTTTGCGAATTTACGACTCTCAAAGAAATTTCGCTGGACCCGCTCCCCCCAAAACGAAAGTTGCAAGCGTTCATAATCTATTCCCCAATACAGGCGTCGGTTCTTGGTCTTACCAGTTTTATTCAGGTCGTTGTAAACGCGTCGCCAAACTTGAGAAATATCAAAATTCCATGGGGATGCTTTCCTAATTTTGCAAATTCAAAATTTCTCGAGTCCTTAACAATCTCTTTGGAAGCCCTTTGTACACATGACATCGCTGCCTTTGAACCTTCAGGGCTGTTACGGATGCTTAATCAGATTGGGGATCAACTGGTCAGCCTATATTTTGGGGAATCTGATCAAATACAATGCATCGACGATTACGGCCTAAGCAACTGGACCAGGAAAGAATTCCGGTTGCCGAAAAGAATGCCGAAATTGGAAAAGTATAAGAACCTGCTGGTCGACGTTTTTCGGTGCGACGACGTCTTGGCAGACTTTGAAAGGATGCCCGTCCTGAAAACCCTGGTGATTGGGAAGACAGATTCAACAAGTTCGGCATGTTTGCACGAATTTTTGCAAACTATTTTCAAAGCGGGCAAGATTTTAGGAAGTGTGAAGAATTTGAAGATTTTTGAGTTGCATGATCCCAAGCTTTTGGAGGGATTGAAGACCGCGTTTCCGAACTTGGTGAGATTGGAGGTGGGCACGCATAGCAGAACGGACGAGCGTGGGGAGGAGAGTGGGATGAAGTTGGGCGTGGTTCTGAAGGCGTGTGGGGGTTGGGGAGGGTTGAAACGGATAGATTTGTCGCTGCCGAGGTATCCAAAAGAAGCACGAGACGTTATCCCAGCTCTGTTGGAAGGACGTGAATTGTTCAAAGGTGCGTGCCAGCTTTTCAAATTTATCTATTGGAAATTTTTTAAGGAAACTATTTCACAATCTAAAAATAATTCAAATTCAGATTGGTAAAAAAAACAATTTCAAGAGAGAAGGAAAATCAAAAGAATTTATGAGAAATATGTATTTACTACTGATTTTGTTTAATATTTATGTATGCCGAACTTCGGAGGAATGGGTCTGCATTAACTAACCACATGTTAATTAATTTCTTTAATTATTGTCAATCAGGGCTGAAAACTTTCGAAATTATATACAACCTTTATACGAGAATTATGAAACAACATTTAACACTGGACGAGTTGGATCTCTTTAAGGAACTGCTCCTCGCGATGAATGGGATGGACGAGATCATCATTTCCTACCTTCTTCAGGTAAGTTATCATGATTCAATTTCTTAATAGCTTTGAATTACACTTTGTTTGTGTACCGATTACACGTTTTTCATTATTTTGTTTCTAGTTCAGCGAAAAATCTGAGAGAAAGATATTCGAGTTCATGCTGTCAAAAAACCTGACCGTCTCGAAGTTTAGAATATTTCAAGCCAAATCGACCCTTTTCAGGAGCAATTAGTTGCAAATTTGATCCACGATGTACTAGCAATAAGATTCGACCCAGCGACGACATTAATTAAGGATCGCAACTTAATATGTCAAGATATCTACAACTAGTGTGAAGGTTTACGAAAAGTTTCTAGCTCTGAATTAATTGTTTAATTGATGGATATTTATATGAAAATGAAGCTTTTAGTATTCCAGTTAAAAACGAAAGCTTTAGTGTTACAGAGTAGGTAAATGATCCGTAAAAATTTTAATATCAAATTTGTACATAAATCTGTATGTAATGCGCGCAATTTAATTTATAACGTCTGAAAAATCGCTTAAAAAATGCTCGTCGCGATTAGTAAAATGGAATTGTCAGGGACACGAGTAAGTGACACTAACGTGTTTTTGCATATTTTGTTTGTAGACAATCAGTGGAAATTGTCCTGGATTTCAAAGAATGTCGAATGAAATGTTTCGCTAATAAGTTTGGGATCCTAACGAGCGAAAAGATCCGCACAAAATGTTGGGGATTATCTGTTTTAATTAATGTTCATACTTAAGATTTGTCTATGATCTATGCACATCCAAGGCTTATTTCTTGATGACATGTCACATTTGTAAAAAAAATCCCAGTTTCTCAGCCAGGCTGATGGGTTTGCTTTTCGAAACTTTTTTCCTGGGTATGCATTGAGTTGTCCGATATCATGGAATTCTGCATTTGAGTAATTTTATTCAAACAGGAATCAGGTGGAATTAAAAATTTCCAGGGTACGAATACTTTTTTGGTATTGCAAATACACATTTTCGGGAAATATAAGTAACATTGTTGCTGCTGGCGGATTTAACTTTAAAATGATAACCGAATATGAACGTAGATGCGATTAGTGGTATTTGTTCAAATTTTCATGAACATAAGCCAACCCATGCGAAAGTTATAGCTTCCGTCCGGAACCCTATGCTGGGGTTACGAATACTTCTTTTATTGACTGTAAGTTGAAAAAATTAAGGTTTTTCTAAATTACTTCAAAACTGTTCAAAATCTGACTCATGATAACTTTAACCCTTTAAAATATAACGAAGACAATAGTCGTTTTATAAGAAATGGTTTAATTCGGGAGTAAGACAAAAGTCGTCCTAAAAAATTGTAGTCATGGCGCGGAAGGAAGTTAATTGTTGTTTCTAGGAGGTCATTGATTTTCATCATTTTCTCTCCGCGACCAAAAATTTGTTGCAATTTTGTGGGATTTCTCCTATGCCAACACAATGCTAAATTTGAAGTTTTTCTTCCCGAAAATTTGGATATTTCCCTATACAACGCAATATTAAATTTTGGATTTTTCAGTTTTTTGAGTTTTATTAAAACTCCTGAATTTCTCCTCCCGCGCCTTGACCACAGCATAGTTATAACGTCCCAGAATCAATGCAATATCTTGTTATTTATACACGTTAAAGGGTTAATCAACGTCAGAGAAAAGTGGATAAGCCTCCTAAAGGAGACCTAGAAGGCTTAACTCCATAAGAACTCCTAAGAACGCATAAGCCACAGTGAGAGACAAACTGACCAATACGACATCAGGGATCTGTTGTCCACCCCTCCCAATTTTTTCACCATATAACCCCTCACTTTTTTTACGAATCACAAATATCAATTTTCTTCGATTTTGGCGTCCAACCTGTACAATTTAGTGCAGTTTTGCCAAAGTCGGATTCCGATAATTAAAAAAGACATAATAAATAATATTTAATTTGAAATTTTTTTTAAGCATTAGGGGTTTTCTGGGGATTTGATATCCCAAAAACCCCAACCCACAAAAACCCCCAAAAACTCGGGGTGGCGAACCCTGGGTTCCAAGGACTGGTCCCTGGCTAGTAAAATTTGTACTCTTCTTTTAATGTTTGCACCATAACGCCTTGATAAAGAATGTTAACTTGAAATTTAATTTCAATTACCTACGATATATATATTTTAAATCTTGCATTTTATGCATTGAGATTTTCATTATTTGTTTGGAATTTATTCTAAAAATCTTGGAAGAAAAAAATAATTAATTGCTAGATCTACAATTGGAACAAAATATTAATTTTCTTTGGACGAAAAAATATTTTTCTTGGGTGGTTTAATTGGCACCCTTTTTCACCTTTTTCATTACATAATATTCATATAATTACTAAAGTTATGAAATTTTAACTGTGTGCTATACATATGTATGTATCGTTGAATAAATTGCATCTTAATTTAACTTGATTCATGTTCTCTTATTATTTTGGAAATTTTGCCTATTCTATTTATTTTTGTGTACATTAATTATTCTTCAAACCATTATGCTACAAATTACACTAATGAATGGGTTGGATGAATTTTGTTAATTTTTCTTGCAAAATAATATGGATGACTTGTAACTTTCCGTTCCACGTCTCACCAATTTCTCTGAATTAAATATAAAAATTTGCTAGTAGAATTCCGGGTGCATTGTAACAGTATTGGAGGTACAGTACTCCCTACTGTATTGTTGTCTTAATTGTTATTTAGGAGTCAGTGACTACGTTGGGGGCGTGTAAAAGTTGCGTTTTTTAACCATATTAACGAGTGAAAACTGGACAAATTCCTGGATAAAGATAAGCAAACAAATACATATGTACACTGGGAACGTACATAAATTATGTTACGCAAATATGTCGAACTTTTAGACCCTCCCTAACCTAACCTACCTCCCTTCTTGTCCCTTTTATATAGTTCTCAGCATCCAACCTCAGGCAAAATTTGATTCCCGCGTTCGTATCCCTACCATACTAACAGTGTGGGAAGGATACGAGCACGTGATGGTCGGGGTTGCATGCTGACCATATTAATCCTGCGCAAGTGGGCTGTCAAGCAAAACTTTTACGATCTAATCCATCATGCAAGGTCCCAAAGAGAGCCCTGGCTGTTTGGCTTGGGGGTGAGAACTGGTGGCTTTCGGCACTCGGAAGGTCTATGGTTCGATCCCTCATATCTCGGCAGCTGGGGCAGCCCTCCCTGGGTGCCATTTACACACATTGTAGCTGGACACTCAGGAGGGGAGCTTCACCACCTGCCCCTCTCAGATCTTGATGTGCTTTGGATGTGTGGTAGTGTCCGATGAGTGTACTAAAACCCTGAAGTGGTTTGACTCCATGGCCACAGTTACGCCCGCCACCCCCACTCAAAGGCGCCAAAAACACGAAAAAAGCCTTGTTTTCACTTGTTCAAACCCTCGCCAAAAATCCAATTTTGCTCGGATTTTGGTAAAATTTACATTTTTGTAATCCCAGATACTTGCTTGATCATATCCAGTAGCAATCTCAACTTTTTTGAAATTTTGAATTTTTTCGAATAATTCAATCGCCCGAAAATGCCCGAAAATTTCGAAAATTTCAAAAAAGTTGAGATTGCTACTGGATATGATCAAACAAGTATCTGGGATTACAAAAATGTAAATTTTATCAAAATCCGATCAAAATTGGATTTTTGGTGGATTTTTGAAGTTGGTAACTTTTGTGGTTTTCATCCCTTTGAGTGGGTGTGGCGGGCGCAAATGTGGCCATGGAGTCAAACCACTTCAGGGTTATAGTACACTTATAGGACTCTACCACATATCCAAAGGGCATCGAGATCTGAGAGGGGCAGGTGGTGAAGCTCTCCTCCTCAGTAGAGTGGACTGAGCATGCTGCCTTTCCGTGGCAGTATTCGCGTCCAAAGGGGCATACATTAAGATTGAATAGGCAGTGGTGGGTAGAGGATAGGCGGAGTGGGACTGGCCCCGTAAGTGCAGGGGTGAGTGGTGGTGCTTACGGCAAGCCGGCGTCTCTTCCTGTCTTACTATCCTTAAATGGTTTCTCGATCCCCATATCTCATCAATAGATATGGGGATAATACCTGAGCAACTAGATAGCCACTGTCATACGGTGTAAGTAAGAGGATATGCAATAGATCTGATGGATGATCTGAGCATTGGGCTCCTCCAACAAGAGGAGCCCTCCTCCCAAAATACATACATACAAGGTCCCAAAGAAGAATTCAACATTAAGTAAAGTTAAGCGAACCAGGCAACCTTTGTTCTCCACCGGACTAAAAAAAGGTAGAAATATGTTACACATTTCTTTCCAGTCATTTCGGATCAATAAACCTTAATATTATTAAACTTCAACTATTGGTAAGAGCTTTTATAATATTTTCCGTTGAAATTCTATTATATATACATAACTGACTATTTATAAATATTTGATAACTATTATAAAATAGCAAAACTTGGTCAATCTTCGTACCCCTCAACAAATTTCTCTCCGAAATGGAAGCTCAACCAGAGGAAAGAACCGTGCAGGAAATCGCACTGAATAATCCGATCGTAAGCCAAATATTTTTCAAAATGAATGCATACAACAAATTGTTGTCACCAATCAGGTCATAGTACTCATTATTTCTTCATATCGTAAAATATGTTACGAAATTTTGTAGAAGTCTTAAGATTTTGTCATCAAAAATCGATTACGAAGCTTGACCCCTTGTTCCTTCTTCGTAAACTATTTTACGATACGAAGAAGTCATGAATACCCTCAATGCCAAATAATTTAATGGGTTCATCTATTTATTTCGCAAACTTTGCAGATTTTGACCGAAATTTTGAAACAGGCCGCCACCCCTTTGAGAACTGCCCGACTAGTTTGTCACTTTTGGAACGATATCGCCCTCTCCCTTCCAAATCCGAGACTTTCTCTAAACCTGAACCACAAATATGCCCGAGACCAAGACCCCTTTTCCTTCTCCGCGTTACTTTTCTCATTGGAAGACCGACTCGCGAAACGGATCAGCTTCAAGTGCTACACCGAAGTGAGGGGCGAGGACGGCGAGGTTGACCCCACCGTCTACATCTACTACTTCGCCTCCAGGCTGGCCCACTTTTGCGATAAGTTTTCCGATACCGTGCAAATTCTGGAGCTCTCCATCGACGACGAAGACTGCTTAAAGTATGTCCATCAAGCATTGGCAAATTGCTGCCCGAATTTGAAACAGTTCCGAATTCTTTGCGAATTTGTGGCTCTCGAAGAAATTTCGCTGGACCCGCTCCTACCAAAACGAAAGTTGCAAGCGTTCCTAGTCAATTTCCCAGTGCAGACGTCGGTTCAAAGTCTCACCAGTTTTATTCAGGTCGTTATCGACGCCTCGCCAAACTTGAGAGATATCAAAATTCCGTGGGGAAGCTGTACTGATTTCGAAAATTCTAAATCTCTTGAATCCTTAACGATCGCATTGGATGACCTTTTTAATACGCATGACATCGCTGCCTTTGAACCGGCATGGCTGTCACGTGTCCTGAATCAGATTGGGGATCAGCTGGTCTGCCTATGTTTTGGGGAGTCTGATGAAATTAAATGCGTCTACGATTGTGGAAACTGGCCTAGAAAAGAATTCCGGTTGCCGAAAAAGATGCCGAAATTGGAAAAGTATCGGAACCTGCTGGTCGACGTTTTTCAGTGCGACGATGTCTTGCAAGACGTCGAAAGGATGCCCGCCCTGAAAACGCTGGTGATTGGAAAGACAAGCACAACAAGGTCGGCAAGTTTGCATGAATTTTTGCAAACCATTTTCGACGCGGGGAAGATTTTGGGGGGTGTGAAAACTTTGAAGATTTTTGAGATGCATGATCCCAAGCTCTTGGAGGGATTGAAGACCGCGTTTCCGAACGTGGTGAGGTTGGAGGTGGACACGCGTAGCAGAACGGACGACCGTGGGAAAGAGAGTGGGATGAAGTTGGGCGTGGTTCTGAAGGCGTGTGGGGGTTGGCAAGGGTTGAAACGGATGGATTTGTCATTGCCGGTTTATCCAAGAGAAATTATAACTGCAATTCCAGCTTTGTTGGAGGGTCGGGAATTGTATAAAGGTGAGTATGTAAATATTTAAATTAATTATTTGACCATTTTATAAGAAAAATGCTTTAATTTTCTTGATAATGCTACATAAATTAATTCAAATTCAGATGGATAAAAACCAATTTCAGGAGAGATCGAAAATTGATTTTTATTCATGCATTATTTATGTAATATTTAAGTCGGAGCAATGTATTTAGACTAATATGGTAATTTCTACAATTTCAGGGCTGAAAACTTTCGAAATTATGGGATGCGACCGTTATACGAGAATCATTAAACAAGATTTGACAGATGACGACCTGGATCTCTTTAAGGAATTGCTCTTCGCGATGAATGGGATGGACGAGGTCATAATTTCCTACCTTTTTGTAAGTTAACATGATTCAATTTCTCCATAACTACAAATTACCTTGGTTGATTTCGTACCGCTTACATATTTCTACTGATTTTGTTTCCAGTTTAGTGAAGAATCTGAGAGAAAGATATTGAAGTTAATGGTATCAAACAACTTGACCGTCTCGAAGTTTAGGATATTTCAAGGGAAATCGACCCGTCATGGTAGCGATTAGTTGCAAAATTTATTACATTATTTGACCACATCAGTCAGCACCCTGATTCATGGTGCAATGTTTGTTTGTACTTAGCATTCTAGAATGCTAAGTAATTTTATTGCTATTACTTAATTTATGAACTGTTTACTGTAATCGTTGAGTAAATCTCATCTTAATTCAAGATGGTTCACGTTGTCCCAATTTGAGATATATATTTTGCCCATTCTATTTATTTTCATATACATAAATCTTTCTTAAAAGAGTTACATAAATAGTAATAAAAACATACATAATATTGCGTCCCACTGCTTGATTATCTAATAGATTGGATGAATTTTCTCTATTTTTCTTGCAAGATGATTCGAATGACTTGTATGTATGTAATTAGATTTTGATCAGAGGAAAGTCTCAGAATTTTTCTAAGTTTACGTGAAAGGTCATATGAATGAATGAATGCACGCAAGTTAAATAATGATAAAAATAACTCGCGTAACGGTGGTTTACGTGCCGTTGAATTATCCCAAGGATCACCTCTTTGTGCATTGCTGACCCCTTTCACTCCCTGCCGGGGTCCCCTTATTACCAAAAATGTCCGTTATATATGGAAATAATGGATCGTTTAAAGCTAGAAATCAACCCTTTCAGTCATCAAGAAGATTTTGCTTAAACAGTTCATACGTATCACCCACGCCAATAATATTCAAGTCCATGTTCGTCTCTAAATAATTTGCACTTTATTTTTTTAAACTGTAGGCGAGTTATCAACTTCATATCAAATTAATAATTCAAGTCTAGAGAAAGCAAGGTTTTGTCGCACAACTTTTGTGTTCCTTGAAACTTGGAGTTATCTACCAAAATTCAATAAAATCTCATTTTCAGCAAAACAACAACATGGATTCCCACGATATTAAACCACCGACTGGTGTCAAGATTGAGAAAATTGAGGTAATAAGTTGATTAGTATTTTCTATATAAATTGATATAAATATAACAAGCGGAATAAATTTTAATGTCGAGGTTTGAATTCTGTCGGGTAATTATTTTAATTCCACGTTTCAACTTGAAAAAATGTTACTTCCAATATGGATAAAATTTGACATCATAACAAAAAATAACAGCACTATATGCATACTAATTAAGTACTTAGAAATCACTTTAAAAATTATTGCAGCCGAGTTATTTCATATTTTCCCACCCCACCTAAGAAAAAATATAGAGTCATACATAAACCTGCAACACAATTCTGTCTCTCACCTCAAATATATGTGACAAACCATTTTTATGCCTATACATAGTTATATATTCCATACTTTCTACTCTACTTGGGGGACGTACATAAATTATTGCATGAAAAATAGCGATGTTCCACATCCACACTATCAACATTTAAGACACGTTCGATGTATGCATGTATGTATAAATTCTCGCTTTATCAGGTCCAATTTTACCCTTCTCTCATGGATGATATATAATTTATGCACGTCCCTTTCTAAGATAACCCATGTCTTTGAGAAAAGGCACTTGATTGTCTAAGGCAAAAGGTTCTTAGTCCTTACTTACTCTCTATAGCCGGCCATTCAATAAAAAAAATTGTAGGAGTTGCGTATTTTTATCTGGAGCAAAATATTTTAGTTGTTCATATTCGTAATTTATTTAAACGGTATATAAATCATCCAAGTAAGTACATTATGAAATTCATTCTGTCCATTTCATATATATTTTTGGCAGATATTTTCACCTCGATGTTACGCAAGTCTAACAAACAAGCCAGGAAAAAGTACATTTTTATTTCGTACCTAATAATAACTTGCTAATTTCAGAATATGATTAATCCGCCCCAACCTGGACTCGCAATCCCAGCTCTACCTGATTATAAAATTGATTGGGCTTCTTCAATTGTCGAAGGACAACGACCGGATGAGTTCAGTGGGAGCAATATTAACCTGAAAATTCAGGCAAATGGGGAAATTGGGATAGAGGAAACTACACAAATTGGTGTCAGATCAGTCACCATGATTTTGGAGCCTGGGCACTCCATAAAATGGATTAGCGATTTAAAGTCTGCTCCCATACTAGTAATCAAGTATGCCTACGTCGGACATCCATACAATTTGTGCCACATTTGTTTCAAAACCGACGGGGATCGAGACGACGTAAAACGTCTGTTGAACCGGTTTGTGGGACGGTTAATAATTTAAGTCTCTTTATTTTTAGTGTACAGTGCTACGATTAAACATGATAAGTAGCCATAAATTAATCGTTTAATTAATGAATATGTACATACATAGCATATATTAAAATGAGTTTTTTAATATTCCAGTTAAAAATTACTAGGTTATTATTAGTAGATAAAGGATATTTTTTTATATGAATGTTCCGTAAAAATTTAAATACGAGTATTTGTTAATATTGTTAATGTCGTAAATATGCCATGCATTCAAGTTAATTTACTTTGTTTATTGTGGTGGCACATTTCATTGTTTTTGTGAGCGGCATTATAATGATGGATCCTGCGACCAAGGATGCAATAACGCAGAATGTGACTGGGACGGATTGCGAGACAAACCCTCCACTGCTAATATCTGGAGTCATGTCTATAGTTGTGAGAAATATGGATGTCCAAAGTCTTTTGAGTAACAAAGCTGCCTTTTTGCGGTATCTTGGTCATCAACTACGAACCACGTTAAGAATAAAGCAAAGTCCTCTTAGAAATCTAATGGTCTACCCTAGAGCTGTGCGTAGGGTCGGGTTTACCCTAAAAAACCCTACCCTACCCTACCCTATAGGGTTTTGGGCGGGCCGGGTTTTCTGCCCAGAAAAATCCAGTAGGGCCGGGCGGGTCGGGCTTTTTCCAGTAGGGCTTTGGGCGGGTAGGGCTTTTTTTGTAGGGTTTCGGGCTTTTAGCTTACCCTAGTGATAAAGTACAATGTCAATTTGAGACAAAACTTCATAGTTTTACATAGCCCCAGCTAAAGCGGACTTCTTGATTGTAATGATATGGGATTGTATTCACTTGCTGTTTCACTACTAAGGGAGCCAATTTCACGAATAAATAAATCTCAGCTGAAAATCACACTAATGAGATAACGAGATGACGACAATCATTCCGTCAAGGTAATTGGGGCGCCCCACTATATTATAATTTTGTATAATTGTGTAACACCTAATTGAAGTACATATATATTAATTCGCAGAATTAAAGAGAACAAATTAATTTTGTGAGGATCAGGTCAAATAGCAAATACAAAAAATTTCAGGTAACTAATTGTAGCTTAATAATAACAAAGAAATTGAGAAGTAAAGGGGTGCCTCTTATGATTTAGCAGCATGGAATTTACTGAGAAAATAGAAAATTCATCCCAGATCAACACGCCATCCACCGAAATCGAAACCATTGAAAATAATTCGGAAAGAGAATTATTATCAAAGTCGGATGTTCAAAATTTAATTTCAAATGAAAGCAACAGAGTAACATTTAAGAAAAAAGGAAAGTCAAAAAATCAATCGTCTCAGTCTGATGTCTGGGACAGCTTTGAACTGGTATTTCTAGACAGCAAGGAAACTGAATTGGTGCGCTGTCTTTTCTGTAAGAAGTGCCTTACGAAGAAGGCTAAAGACGGAACATCCACCCTTACACGACATAAGAGTTTGTCTTGCAGCGCTGCACCAAATTCTTCTAAAAAAGCGACAAAAGGCCAGCCGTCAATACTAAGTTTTGGTTCCAGGAAAGCACCCGTTGATGCAATTACAGCTTTAAACAAAGACATCGTTATAGGACTAGCGCAGGATCTCCGGCCGTTAAATTTAGTTGCTTAAAGAGGATTTATGCGGATAGCCAAATCACTTATTCGTTTTGGAGCTACTTATGGCAATCAGGATCTGAAGTCTATTATTAAACATCGAACAACCTTGAAAAGAGAATATATACCAAAGATTGTCGAGGAGAAACGTACAGACATTGCTACCCAAGTTAATGCGGCGCCGCAATTTCCTTTTTTTGCTTTCACATCGGATATGTGGACCGAGAAATATAAACAAAAAAGCTTTCTTTCACTCTCCATCCATTATATTAACAAAGATTGGCAGCTGATGACGCACATGCTTGGGGTTGACCAATTCATAGATGATCACAAAACTACTATAAATATTCGAGAGCAATCACGAAACATTTTGTCGAAGTATTTTGATCATGGAGTGGAAGATATTATGAAAAATTCTTCCATTGTTACGGACTCGGGTTCTAACATGATACAAGTTTTACAAAACAGACAGCCGTGTCAATGCCATCGTCTTAATACTTGTGTGGAATGGATTTTCAACAAAAAGCCAGTTCCGACAGAAAAGCAAATTGCGGACGCCGAAAAACAAGGCAGAATAATTCCACAAAAAAATTCTTTGTCTTTAAAGAGAGGTGCCCAGAGATGCAGGTACCGTGGTAGAAATACACGTTATCCATAATCAAATATAATATTTTGTTGTTATCTATTTTAGGGCGCCCTATCATCAATCAAAGAGGTTGTGACATATTTCAAACAATCTTCTCTTAACTCGAAGCTAACTCACACACTCAAGCAAGATGTCGTCACAAGATGGAATAGTGAGTTAATAATGCTGGAATCGTACCTGAAAGCTGCTAGCGAAGTAGAAGCACTCCTTCTTCAGAATGGAAAGATTTATAAATTAAGTAATATTGATAAAGTAATTGTGCAAGAAATCGTGAACTTCCTAAAGCCATTTGAAGAATGCACGAAAGTTTTTAGCCAGGATCATGTCCCTACTTTGCATCAGGTTGCGCCCTGGTTTCACAGACTAAAACATCATCTGCAGACAAACGAGTTGGACTCCATTGAAATGCAATTACTTAAGGAACAAGCGAGGACGTGTTTTTCAGAGTACTGCAAAACAACTACTATTCATTATGTGGCCGCTCTGCTGAATCCAAAGTAGGCTAAAATATAACTTCCTATATTAACTTTGTATTTAAGGAATTTTGGTGCGCACCAGTTAATTGTTTTCGTTTTAGGCTTCGGAAGCTTAAGTTTGCAACTGAAGAAGAAAAAGAACAAGCATACGAAGAAATGAGACGAATTTTAGCCGATGAAGTAGAGAAAACAGTGAGCAATGAACATGAAACATCGAAATGTGAAACTTCCGAGCCAGAAACCAAAAAATCTCGGTTTGCTGATATGGAAGATTCTGATTCGGAAGATGAAGGGGAAAATATTTTGACCGGTAGCAGCGCCATCGCCAAAGCAGAACTAGAGAAGTATCTTGTTGCGAAATATAATGATTTAAATTCCGAATCCTTAATAATGAGCGGTACGTATATACCAGTTTAATTTGTTTTAATTACATGCATTGATTGTTCATTGTTTGTTTGTAATTAAGAAATTGGAGAAATAACACCCCACTTCGACATTCTTAAGTTTTGGTGTGGCGCCACAAAATTTCCTCATTTGCAGAAGATTGGACAACGCATACTTGCAATACCAGCGTCACAATCCACGGACGAAAGAGTTTTTTCGAGCACGGGCGCCACGACTTCCCCAAGGAGAACTTGTCTATCCGCAGGAACATTGTCAGATCTTACGTTTATTCACAAGAATTACGAATAGAGTTCTGTCAGCTTTAATTATTTGATTTTGTTATTTTTGTTCGTTGATAAGAATTAAACATAACTGATTTGTCTAACATTGCATTTTTTATTAATATACATAGCTAATTGGGTCTGAGAAAGCGTTACCGAATATCATTTTTAAAGATAAATATATGTAGCACTGCATATGGATTGGGTTACCCTAAAGAAGCCCTACCCTATAGGGTTTTGGGCGGGCCGGGCTTTTTTTCTGAAAAACCCTATAGGGCCGGGCGGGCCGGGTTTTTTTCAGTAGGGTTTTGGGCGGGTCGGGCTTTTTGTCCAGAAAAACCCAGTAGGGCCGGGCGGGCCGGGCTTTTTCCAGTAGGGTTCTGGGCGGGCTGGGTTTTTAAAAGTCGGGCCCGTGCACAGCTCTAGTCTACCCCTGGGATCCATCCGTAGATGCAATCTCCTACCTTACAAATGGTTCAGACCCCAATCAAATGTTCAGAACTGGGTCAGTGGGGGTCCTTGTTTATCTGGAAATTGATAATCGCAAGTGTGGTGGATTCCTAAATGATACAAACTGCTTCCAAATTGCCCTTGAAGCTGCTGAATTCCTTGCTGCATCTGCCCAAAGGCATACATTGGACTCAGATTTCGATATAATTCAAGTTCGAGGATTATCAAATGACTTGCCTCACAAAAATTAACTGATTTATGATTAATTATAATCAGTAGAAATTGTACGGAATTTCACGCGTCCAATGAAATAAAAGGCGAAGGGACCAGCATGCAGAATGGTGGCAATTAATTGTTTAGTTTATGTAATGTCACAAACTCCGGAAAAAAATGCACATGAAGTATTTTTCTACCTTACATAATATTCATACATATAATTATTATATTTTTTATGAAACATTTACGTCATACTTTAATTGCTGAGTAAATTTCGTCCAATCTATGAATGGGTGTGGTTGAAAAGTAAATAATTTAGTTATGATTGAGTTCCATCTGTCTATTAAATAATTCGATATTCGATTATGTAATTGATGTTCTCTGTGAATATGACAAGCGTTCAGAATACTTGTGCATTTATTTCGGTTTAGGTTAAGAGTTTAAATGTAAATTCTCTGGAATTCACAATAAAGCCACTGGATCAATTCTTTCAATGTTAAATTTTTTTAAATATTTTGACAAATTACGAACAAAATTTTCATAAACACTACATACTCTACTAACCACAAAAATATTTGGCCAAAACCAAAATACAGAAGTACACACATTACTTAAAACTAGGGTTTGCTAAACATATTTGACTCGTTTTTGCTCAATTTCTAGGATAGTAGCTACATTTTTACGCCAATTATTATAGCTCATTTTTTACTTGTGCACCGCTTTCAAGTGCAGTTTAACGTTTTCTTTCCTTGCAAAAACTTTGGAACAGATCGGACACTCGAAATCCTTCCTCCTTTCGTCCGTATGCATTTGCATGTGTTGCCTGAAATTGGGCTCTTGCCGATAACTTTTTCCACAGGTTTGACACTCGAACCGTTTTTCTGCCGGGGTTTCATGCTTCATTCGAATATGCTGGTCCAGGCTCCACTTCCGGGAACACGAGATCCCGCAATGCGGACAGATATGCTTATCTTCCTTCTGACCGTGTACTTCCAACATGTGCAGTTTCAAGTTTCTATTGGAACGGAAAACTTTTCCACATTGGGGACAGAGGAAGTCTTTCTGAAAATGTGAAATAAAATTTCAAAATTTCAATATGGCGTTCGAATAATAATCTTCATGTATCTCACAAATTGAGCATAGGCATGTAAGGGGGTGATACTAATGAAAGTGGCAGTTGGTTTATTGCGTGTAAAAAATGAATGGTAACAGGAAATTTGGTGAAATTTATATAAATTATAGATGGGGACTGTAGCTACTTATACAGAGCATGGGCCATCCTTACGTAGAAATTTTCAAACGCTTGCGCGAAAAATCTGGCACAACTTAAACAAACCCGGCCTACGCTGTTTGATAGACAAACCAATTAGATAAGACTCTGATTTTTTTCTACTCCAAGTTCTGAAAAATGGCTCCTCCATGACCATTTTAAGTGGAGGTACACCAAAAAAAGTTTTCCAGTCAGAATTTCACCGGAAATGTGATAAAAAAGGCAGAATGCACATGGGCATGAAATTTCTTTGGTCTCAATTTGTAGAATAATAAATATACGAGGTGTTAGAAGACTAGCCATTAATCAGGGATTGCCTCCTCCCCCTATAAACCGCGCCCTAGTAAATCGGTCGAAAAAGCTAAAAACGATGTTCTACCGTTTGATCGACCAGGAATTGCTAATGGGTATTCGCAGTATGGCAAAACTACTAAAATCGAAGCCCACAACTATTCAAAGAGTCGTTAAACGTGATTTAGACAAAATCAAACTGATGAAGGCAAAACTGCGTTGAACCTGCGTTACATCACTAATTGTCACTTTTTGCAACAAAAAGCTGTACCAGAACCACCTTGCTGGAGGTAGGGACGAAGAGGTGGTCACAATCGATGAAGCTTTGTTCAGGGTAGATGACTTGAATGGGAGAAGATCAATTTGCTGTGCATTGTGGAGAAAATGTACAAATTATCTACGACTGTAAATTGACTTTGGAAAAGTCTTTTGGACGAGTGGTTAAAAATAAGCCTTCAAAAGTGTCAGGAAGTGTTTTCATGAAGGAAAAAGCGCTGTAGGCCTGTAGCCCAGAACAAGGGGCATCAGATCGTGCAAGTCAATTATCCAAAAAAAATTCATATGTAGGTTAGAAAAATTGTTAAAAATTTCTACGTAAGGATGGCCCATGCTCTGTAATTGTCCACCAATGGTCCAAACACTCCATTCCTTCCGTTTGAGCCAAGCTTTTTGCGAACGGTCGCAAGAACGTTTTGCCACTGGTTTCCCCAACGAGTTTTATTATTGCCGTCATGACCTGTATAAATTCTCGCAAGTTTTCGGGTGGTTTTTGTCTATTGGAATATTCCTTCTTAATTAGTGCCCAAAACCGTTCAATTGGACTCGCTTGACGTAAATTTGGAGCGCCGTCTCTTTTTTCAACAAAATCGATATTTTTGCTTCGAAAAAAGTCGGTCACAATCTTGTCATAGTGGGATGTCGTCATGTCCATGACATGCTTGTTTTTGATGAAGGGGGTCAATCTCTTTATGATACACTTTTCAATTAGAGTTTAGAATTCGAACTCTTGAAAATAATAAATAATGTTTCTTGAGAAAAGCTATGTCCACTCTCTTCACTACTTTCACCGATCCCAGTAGGGCAGGTCGGCAAACTGATTTTTTGAAATCTGCATTTCCGCGTTCCTCGTATCTGTCCAGTACTCGGTTAATTTTGTTCCGATGCATTCCTCCATTTGGAACAAAATTGAGAGTGTTTTTTCGATCCCTGAAACAAAAATTTTGGTGCGTTTTGGCAAAACCGTTTTGCGACTTTGTCGGAATTTTTTGCTCTCATTTTAGAACGAATAGAGATAACGGACTTTGGTTTTCGGATTCAGAAAGCTGATTAAATTCCGAATGAGACGTAATAGGCTTGAAAATTTTAACTGACTCCTAAAACAATTAAGCGAGCGGGAAAAACTGCCACTTTCAATAGTATCACACCCTTATGTTGCAATTAGGGACAACACCTTATTTGGCATCGTAACTCATTTAGTGAACTTGCCAAGCTAAGAAAAATAGTGAAGTGAAGGAATTTTCAAAATATGATAATCATATTATGATTTCACAAATTTCGAAGATCTGTATCAACAGTTTGTTATCCTATTTTAATTATGTTTCCAATAAGTTCCAAGTATTATTTGCAATTTATAAAGAATTTATTTAATAGAAAGGAAAAGTTAGCGAAATAAAATGTCCACTTGCAGGATAAGTTTTCAAACCAAAATTCCATGGTTTTCCTGCAAGGAGTTTACGAAATCTCTTAAACTTCGCAAAAAATTCGTAAGTTAGTCACGAATAATTTATGGAAACTACACCAAACTTGGAGAACATTACAATCTTTATAGCTTTGGGTAATAATATTTTGCGAATTCCTTCACGAGTTCACGACACAAATTTTTTGAGCTTGACAAAATTTTTAAATGAGTTGGCATGAGTACTTCCAATGGCTCAGATTGAAATTTTCAAAAAAAATGTAATCAGGTCCCCACCTTGTTCGAGTGCGTTCTAATATGAAACTGTAGATTCGTCGACCGCACCAATTTTCCGCAGAGGGGACAAGCTTTCTCCAGCCGTCGTCGTACCCTTTTTTTGACGACGTCAACCCCACCCTCTTCGCTTGTCGCCTGGGGATGCACCGCTTTTAAATGAAGGTCCAAGCGATGCCGTCTCGAAAACATTTTGGAACAGGATTCGATCGGACAGGGAACAGTTTTTGGGTACGTGCGCCCCATGCTAAACCCTTTTTTGTTGACGTCTTGATGGAAATTCTTTAAATGGGTGTGAAACCGATCTCTTCGTGCGAAGGTCTTATCACAATTATCAACTGGGCAGGGGATCCGTCGCTGCGGGGTTTTAGCGGAACGTCGTTGTCTCGATGGGCGGTCAGATTGGGAGGAAGAATCGTCAGAATCTTCATTTTTTAAGGGGTTGATTTCAAACTCGGCTAATTCGTCGTCATCGTCGTCGTCACCTTTAAATAATTTGAAGGATATTATTTAAATACAATTCGCGCATTTATTGCTTGTAAGATCTTTGCGTTTCATAAAATAATTTTACAAACTTTTACAAAATAAAGAGACGCCCTTCATCTGAGCAATAAGTTTAGAAAAATTTGCAAGCTAATTTTCCGTAGAGATATTTGTAGAATTTTGTAAAACGTTATGAGTAAGAATTTTCGGATTTTACAATGTTGCCTAGGTCTGGGTAAGTTGCCTGAATTAATTATTTGTTGAATGATAAGAATTTCGTTTAATAATTTTTTGTACCTGAATTCATAAAATCGTCCTCATTCGACATAACAGTTTCGACTAATTGTTCATGACTAATTTCGTTCTCGTCACTGGATACTGATTCCTCCTTTATTTTTGCGAGTAAATCGTCCTCCTCGACTCCTTTCTTCTCTCTAATCTTTTGGGATGCGTTGTCGTCGTCATGGAGACCAGTACTTCTTAATCTTGTATTCCGTGATGTGGCAGGGTTGTCATATATTTTTGAAAAACCGAGACTAGATTTTCTATTCTTGATTTCTGAAAATTGTCGCCTTTTCCGCAACCTTGGGTGGGGTCGCGGGGTGGATATTTGCTCTCTAAGGTGGCTCAATTTCTTGCAAAGTTCGCCTTCTTTGTCGGTCATTTGGATAAATTGGAGCGAAACATTGTACACATTTTGGAAAACTTGGGAACATTGGGGGCAGAAATTTAATAATGGGGAGTCCTCCCCCTCCTCGCGGTGAGTTTCCCCTAGCCAGAAATCCACCAGGTGAGAAAAACCGGCGGAAATGGATAACTCGTCAACATCCTCCTCGTTATCTAAATGAAATGATTAAAATTTAGTTAAATATCAAAATTAAAGTGGTTAAATTACGCATTAAAATCAATACTATCAATTAAGAAACACATGAATGATAATTAATGTAACGCACCTATCGTAGTTTTTCTAATTATTGAAACCAATTCTGAATTCTCAGTGGAACAATTGTTGCAAGCAATTTTTTCCATGGTTAAGTTCACGTCAGCTGTTTGTGGTTTTACATTATTCAAATAAATTAACTAACTCTAAAATTTTGTTAACTGGCAAATAATGGAAAGTTTAAGTTTTTGAAACTTAAACAACTTCAAACTTGCAATTTTGCAACAGATGATATTCCAACTGATGTTATGTTGACAAACAAACGTGTGATGTTTGCGCCAAATGGTGCAGAGTGAGAATATGTAAACAAAGGAAATCGATTTGGAGAATGAAGAAAAAAAACATGAAAATTTTCATGAAAACGTGTGCATCATCTCATCATCCTTACTTTCTACTTTATCATATTAATGTTAACTCTTACACATGGCTTTTGGACCTGTTAAACTTAATTTGAACATTAAATTAAATGTAAAATACTGGCAAAAATTAGTCATTTATCAGTAAAGGTAATTAGTTTTTAATGAATAAGAACTGGTTTTGATCGAAATGCATTGTAGAAATTCCATTTGCACAGGTGTATTTCATGAAAAATTATGCATGTAAACAATGCACCCATTAAAGGTGAGACCCTATATCTTATTCCATGGTGAGACGCGAATGCAAAACGATTTTCTCTTCTTGAACTATGGAAATTCTGGAAAAATCTCTCCATGGGAGGTCTTTTTGTATGGAATGAATGCGAACATCGCTATGCAACATCCGAAATTATTCATTTTTAATCCTAAATATCGAAAATTCCAGGCTGACGCTGACCCTTCAACTTGATTAAGATCGACTCACATTATGTATGGATGAATAGGCTAAGAAATCACTTTACAAGTTAACCAGGTTTTGAGGGAGGCAATCGCTGATACGGGTAAATGCTTAATTTTTGCTGGAGTGAAAACTGATATACATATATCTAAAGATACTGAGGGTGGGGCGTCCCGCTGATAACGATTTTGACCATTAATATCTTTGGCGCTATTGGAAATTTTGAATTGAAATTTTTAGAATTTGTTCACCTTATAGTCAGCATTATGGGTCTAAAATTTCAATTCGCTAGTGTAAATAGCACCAGGGATATATTGATAGGAAAAAAAATTTATGTTAAAAAGCGTTTCCAAAACTGATTTTTTTTAAATTTCAGAATATTTTTAAAACACTCTGGAATTGCGAATTATTCATAGAATTTGATCTGGGTGGTATGAAAATTTGTGGCATCTATGTGGCTTTCATCAACAACTCATAAATCTCCCAAAATGTTTTTAACTCATTCCATACCAGGTGGATTTGTATAAAAAAAGCGTGAGAAAAGTTTTTTTGTGGTAAATGGAATTTTATAAATCTCAATAGTTGAAATATTTTCATGTTTATTATTTTTGCAGTTAGAGGAGACATTACTGATGGTAATACAAACAAATTTTGGAGTGCAAATATTTAATTTCGTGTTATGGAGTTAGTTGGAAAAAATTAGCGACATTTTGACACATTGGGGGCTGTTATAACTTTTGCTCTGAAACTCTACACAGTAATGTTTTTATCAAACTTTAAACTGTATTGTGTACTGCAGACATGGGCTCACACAATTTGCTATTTCCTGATATTTTTAGGGTATCAACAACTGCCCCATGTGCTTCCATAGGGTAATTTAGGTCTGGAACACAAAAAATCATCACTGTTGTACTTTAGGTTTAGTTGAAGGTCTGGTTCTAACACTAGAGTATTGAAATTTTGCACCAATAATGCCAACTCTAGTGCCTATCAATTCCCGAAGTTTCAAGTTGAAATTACTACAAGTGGCAAAGATATTAAGGTCAAACTCGTTATCAGCGAGCTGCCCTCCCTTTGGTACAACAAACTAATTCAATCTTGGCTTAATTTTGTCCCTTGACATTGAAATAGGTACATCTGCATGGAGACATTTGGCAAATAATACAGGGTGAAGTTAGTTTGTCTTTTAAATATATGTATGTATTTAGTTTGTAATATTTGCTAACATTTGGCAACTTTGAATCGCTCAAGGCTAGTTTTCTGGAACGCATTGAGTAGACTTAACTTTTCTCAGTAACGTCCATTGTTTAGGGAACTTGGTGGTGTTGGTATTTGCGGAGTGTGTACATTGTTCGAGGTCTATGTACATAAATGCATACTTTATCGGGAAAAAGTTGCATAACCAGAAATATGTGAATCGCATACAGTTTGTACACCGTTTTATTTGTTTAGTCAACCAACTGACTGGAAACAGGATATATGTAAAAGATTAACAGCGATAATCCATGTTATGAATGACACATACACACATAAGTAGATATGTAATGCCAACCTGTGCAAATTGACGTCAGCAAGTTCATGTTCGATGGTCTAGTCGGTGTGATATATAAAGAGAATTTGACCTGTCAATTTCATCGTACAAGATTTTCTTCACTTTTACTAGTCTTTCTTTCCTAAGAAAATTTGGAGCTTCAAAATGAAGTATTTAGCAAAGTTTCTGATCGGGATTTGTGGCCTGTGGGTTGTCGCTGGTGTGGTAGAATGTCAAGTACCTTCACCCGTTCCGGCCCCTGCACCTTCACCCGTTCCGGCCCCTGCACCGTCACCCGTTCCGGCCCCTGCACCGTCACCCGTTCCGGCCCCTGCACCGTCACCCGTTCCGGCCCCTGCACCGTCACCCGTTCCGGCCCCTGCACCGTCACCCGTTCCGGCCCCTGCACCGTCACCCGTACCAGCCCCCGGACCTGCCCCTGCACCCGGCCCTGCTCCCGCACCCGGCCCTGCTCCCGCACCCGGCCCTGCTCCCGCACCCGGCCCTGCTCCCGCACCCGGCCCTGCTCCCGCACCCGGCCCTGCTCCCGCACCCGGCCCTGCTCCCGCACCCGGTCCTGCTCCCACAACCACCACAACGGCGAAACCCATTCCAGGATTTCCAACGGTTAAACCACCTTCGTGGGGTAAGCATATATGTATTTTTATGTATTGGCCTAACAAGTCAGATTCTTCTAAAGACACACTATGTATTTATTGCTAACATTCACATGTGTCTTTTAGCTTTAAATTTCAACCCAGCTTGGCTCGGATAAGGTACAGATATCCAACATTGCACATATACAAATGTTTCTAATTTGTATCGACCTTGGAACTCTGGTATTTAGAAGCTTTAATTTTGAGAAAAATACAATTCGCAATAATGAAAGAACGTTAACGAGTTTGCATGATCATTAAAATACATTACTGAAATTTAAATCTCATATTAATGGTCGCCCGCTGTAGCATATTCAACATTCGTAGTTTCTTAAAAGGAATTTCTAGTCAAATTCATGCATAAACATCTGTTTCCCATTCAACGATAATTTCATAGAAAAACACTGGATCACTTCCGCAAAACCCTTTGTTTAAAAATCAATTTTTGTCACACTCCAGCCAGGCGCCGCACTAAATTTTTGCAATTGTTTTTTAATTTTCAGACAAGAGTACAGATATGACAATTAGTCCCGACTATGTACTAATTTAATACTGGTATAAATGTGATATTCATTTTGGTTGAGCCGTGAAAATAAGTAGAAAATTTGATTCGTGTACATCTTCATGTAAGTTCATACAGTAAGCAATGATATTTCATGGAAATCGACTCCTCTCAGGAGTTTTCACAAAAATTTGCATGCAAATAAAGAGGTTAGTTAGATATGTACACTAGGGGACAATATTGAGTAAATTGGAAGAATGATTTCATTCAAACATGGAAATCTCAAAAACTAATGGATGGAAATGAATAATTGTTTTTGCATAATGTGTAGAATTTAATCAGCTACGAAGTCAAACATAAATACATGTAATGGGTATATATCCTGTCTTGAAAAAATGCGCGATTTGTAAAGAAAAAAATACGGGATAGACAAAATTGAGTAGATTTTTTAATTTTGTCGTTATAACTTGATAAGGTAAGCAAATCTTTCTATCAAGTATGGTCATTATGGTGTAGATACAACTTGTGAACATTTTTATTCTTCCAATTAGGATGTCAAAGGTCAGGACTGAGACCACGGTGGCAGAAAGGGCGCGCATCATTGACGCATGGGAAGGAGGCGAAAATGGGTCAAAAACTTTAAAAGAAATATCAGAAATTTTAAAAATCAAGTACACAACTGTTTGGAAGATCATTGACCGCTATAAAAAGTCAAACAGCATTGGCAACAAGGCAGGTAGGGGAAGAAAGCAGACTTTCACGGACCGAGAGAAACGTTCAATCGTGAAGTTTGTGAAAATAAATCCGAGATCCAGCGCCGTGGATATTTCGAATGCTACTGAAACTGCCACAGGAAAGAAGACCAGTCCTAAGACTATCAGAAGAATCCTAAATTCGAATGGATACAAAAATTTTCGAGCGAAGAGAAAGCCCTTCATTTCCAAGACGAACATGAAGAAACGACTGAAGTTTGCCAAGGAGCATCTCAACAAGGACCAAGCTTTCTGGGACAAAGTTTTATGGTCCGACGAAAGCAAATTCAACATTTTTGGGTCGGATGGTCGGATCAAAGTGTGGAGGAAGAAAAAGGAAGCTCTGAAAATGAAGAATTTGAACCCCACTGTCAAGCATGGTGGAGGAAGCGCCATGGTGTGGGGTTGTTTCAGCTCTTCAGGTCCTGGAAAAATGGAATTTGTCGAAACGACCATGAATCAACATGTTTACCAGGGCATAATCGACAGGAATGTCAAAAGTTCGGCAGCAAAACTGAAACTTGGCAGGCGTTTTATCTTCCAACAAGATAAGGATCCCAAGCACACCGCTAAGTCGACTTGGGCGTTTTTCAAGACCCAGAAGATAACGGTGCTGGACTGGCCACCACAAAGTCCCGATTTGAATCCAATTGAGCACCTCTGGGATCACATTGAGCGGGAAATTCGAAAAACGCCTATTTCGAACAAAAACGAGGTAAAAAGGCGGCTTTCCGAAGCATGGGAAACTACTCCACCGGAAGTAACAACAACGCTCGTCAACTCGATGAGAAGCCGCTGCATTGCCGTGATTGAAGCTAAAGGAGGTCCAACTAGATATTAATCGCAAAAAAATTCAAATTGATATCTTTCTTTAGAAAATAATAGTAAAAGTCTGAAAAATTTACTCAATTTTGACCCTTCCATATTTTTTTCTTCACGATTCGGGCATATTTTCAAAAAAGCGGTTATACTCAGTACCTTAATTGATCTTTGGTTTTATAGTTACTTAAATCCTACACATTATGCAAAAGAAATTATTCATTTCCATACTATAGTTTTTGAGATTTCCATGTTTGAATGAAATCATTCTTCCAATTTACTCAATATTGTCCCCTAGTGTAGGTATTCATATAAATCTGATATTTTGATCATTTTATTCTTAAAATTATTCATTTACCTTATCTGAAATATCAAATGCAAATATTTATCTCAACTATTTTATCGTTTTTAGCCTTTACTTTTTAACGATCAATAAAATTATGTAATTTAATTTCGCCTTTGTCTCATACAGATCTGGATTTACAAAATTAGTAAAATCAATTTACTCAAATTTCTCGAAACCTCAAACATTAATCATCGTTCAGTGTTGATAACGTAGGAGGTGAAGCCGTTGGTGTCGGCTGAGGCGCGTTATGCTCCAACGTCATCGTTGTCCGGAAGTTTACATCCCTAAAAATTCCACGCTGAATGGGAATGGTCGAGCAAGTGTGGACAAGTGTTAGGTCGAGATTTGCTTCCCCGTCGTTTCCCGCTAGCTGGAGGACACTCCTTAAGGTGAGGCCGTCAATCCCGTTGCCAAGTAACTTGACACAAGTCTTCCCACAACAGTCAACAACTTCGCTCTTCAAATTACAAATCAGTTTAGGACTGCATAACGGCTTAACCATTGCGGCTTGTGAGACTACCTGTCATTCACAAACTATCATTAGAGGTAGGCTATAGTAGCATTTGGATATTCGTCGGACCAGCCGAAATATTATCTCCTTCTTTCAATCGACGGTATGTCCCGAGACTCAACATTGGTCTCCTTTAGCCCCAGTTACCAGTAGGGTTGCCGCGGGTAACGGGTCGGGTACCCGTTACCCGCATACCCGCACGATTCTTGCGGGTACCCGTTATCTGCGGGTAGCGGAACTACCCGCACGGGTAACGGGTAGTTCAGTTTTTATTTAATTTTCGAAATAAATCAGATCACAAACAAAGTGCAGCAAGTTAGTCCATTTACCAACAAAAGCGTCAATTTATTATTCATCCATTTCAAAATTTGTCATTTGCCAGCAACAAGCGCTTATAACGAGCTTGTCTTTACAGAAGCCACAGAAGCCTATGCCGGCCTTAAGTACTTTTCACGTCCAGAAAATGCGGAGCAATTACATATTGTGTCTAAAGCATAGTTTGCCTGCTCTTAAATATCAGTAATAATTTGACTTGTATTTGTGTGTATTTATTTGTGTAAGACCGCCGAGATTTTAATTTGTGCTTTGATAAAAAAACTTGAATCCGACTGAAAGAAAAAAAATTATTTGTAGACAATTTTTTAGAATGAACACTTCATTTAATTTAAATCAAAATTGGAAAATTGGAAAAATTGGAATAAATTCGTGCGTTAGTTCAAAAAAAAATTTGAAAAAATCGAACCAAAAATAGAACTTTTTTCAAGCTAAACCAAAATTGTCCAGCGATTATATGTATATCAAAAAGTCGGGCCAAAAATTAGGAATCGCGTGATACTTACCTTTCCTTTGAATGGCCTCTACAAAGAATAATATTGGCGTAAAATTTAATTCTTAAGTAAATGTTCTGTACCTTTTCCTCACTGGACGAAATCCATGGTGGACTTTGAACTCTGCCCCCGCAATAGTTTCCTTTAAACTCTTTATTCAATGGAAAAACCAGTGCCATGCACTTCCTATTTTTTGGTTTAATTTTTTGATATCATAGCTTGAAAAACGATCAAGGTGTAAGCCTAAAAGCATGCCCTACTTGCATAGCTTAATCGCAAAGTACCTATCAACCCAAATGAACAAACAATTGATCAAATCAAACTTATTGTCAAGCTTGGTTAGTTTTTAACCCAATTCTCATAACGGGTAGCGGGTAACGGGTGCCCGCACGAGTGCACCTGCGGGTACGGGTAGTTGTGCTGCGGGTCGGGTAACGGGTAGCATTTTCGCTACCCGCGGCAACCCCAGTTACCAGAGCAGAAGGCTATAACAAATCTGTGACGCACCAACGTCGTCCTATAGCACCTTAAAATAGAATTCACGTCAGAGGTCGACGCCGCCGATCTCACGCCGCCGCGCCTCCATACGCCGATGATTTTTCCGCGCCGCCGCCGCCGAAAAATTTGATTTCCTATTCCTTTAACATTGCGACGCCGCGCCGCCGACGCCGCCGAAAAATCACCAAAAACTGCCGCCGCCGCCGCCGAAAATATGTCGGCGTCGACCTCTGATTCACGTAGATAACTCGAGATAAATAATAATTACCGCAAGAAGCAGGAAATACAGTGTAGTCAGCTTCATTTGACACTTGGTTTGGCTACTAAAGCTCATACCTGGTAAGCTTAATTTTGTAACATGTCTTACACAAAGACCACATCCTGATGTGCAAATATTGCATCCTATTGTTGAATTCATTTTGAAGAAGATTAAATAGAACTTGGAAACCTTTGACGTGTTCATTCACAAGTAGCAACATCATTTACAAGTGCTTATTACACTGTAGGTGTAACAATGGTTTCCCGGAATTCTCAATTTCTGTAAAAGTTCAATTGAAAAGTAGGGCTGGAATTTCTTATTCCTGCTTTGTTTTGCATTGATTTTCTTCCTCTTGTTTTCATATATTTATATAAATATGTACATATCTCTATCTAGTACTGATCTGGTTATCCTCTAGCAACCAAACTACGACTAACCCGGTGGGAAGTTATCATAAATCAAAATGCGAGTACGGAGTATACATGTAAATATTTGACGTTACCAGATTTTTAACAGTATTTTTAACAGAAGGCTACTTATTTATATTATTTCCAATTTTTTGGTGACCAAAATTACGAAAAACTTGCCTAACCTAAGCCTTTATTTTTGTATTTTTAAACCGCTTCTTCTTGTCCAATGTATGCAGCTGCCGTTTGCCTTTTGCCTTACAGATAGTTGTGTATGCATACATATGTACCTCTTCGAATTCCAAGCTAATTATCATAATTACTTTACGTGTACGACTCAACGTCGTAGTCGATGTGAGTGATGAATAGTGCATGTCATAAATCTTAAATAGATCAGGTTTATAATCAGGTTTTACACCGTGACTACCCCAACTATCAGTGTCCGCGGATAGAGGGGCGATGTCCCCTCGGTTATTCGATGTCTTCATCACATCCCCATGTTGCATAAACCCCTCCCTCCCATATTCTACAATGTTAATGTCCCCAAAGCTTCCGCAGCCACTGAATACTAAAGCTGGAATCACAGAATATAGATTCTACCAGAAGAATCGATCTTATGTATTTGAGTGACGCTTATGGAGGAACGGGAGAGCCAACCAAATAACTCGGTGTACATTTGGCCCACCTGGGGGAGGTGCCTACGCATCATCATCATCGCCACATCTCCTGGCATCAATAAATGATGATGAAAGCACATAGGTGGCGCTGGCACCCCCATTTGTGCACCAGAACACACCATTCTGAGCTGCGTCTCCACAAATTTGATGCTCTACGAGGGTGTGTTCTGGTGCACAAATGGGGGTGCCACCGCCACCTATGTGCTGTCATCATCATTTTTTGATGCCAGGAGATGTGGCGATGATGATGATGCGTAGGCACCTCCCCCAGGTGGGCCAAATGTACACCGAGTTATTTGGTTGGCTCTCCCCGTTCCTCCATAAGCGTCACTCGAATACATAAGATCGATTCTTCTGGTAGAATCTATATTCTGTGAGCTGGAATAAGTTTCCATCGATGGAGACTTAGCGACAACAAAGGAATGTTAAGCCAGACGAACCGGACAATTTCTTGGACTTGCCTACCTTGAACGAGTTGTTATTCTTCTTACATACCTAACCAACCTCAACAACGACAACGCGACATGGGGACGTCCATATATAATGTTATCAAACTAATGAGGATTTTCAGACCACTCACGCATCCCTTCGCTATCCAACGAATGTTAAGCTGGAAATGAAACACTGATAAAGCCACAAACCAAAACCACCCACCCACCTTGTTGAAGACGTAATATATGGACGTTCCCCATTACATAATAATTACACATCGTTTTTCATGTATTTATTTGTCTGCCTCAGGTTAATTGCGATGTTTAAAATTCAGTCGCATTTTTTCCACCGACTCAAAAATTTATGTATCAGTTCCACCAATGATGGTGATGGTGTGGATTTGTTTCCCTGGATAATTATCACCTAATTTACATATAATAGGCTAGGAGTGGTTCTCAATTTGCACTTAACTATACCCGTTCACCTTCATTCATTTTATAGATAATGATTCATTCATCACTCAATAAATTCATATTCGAAGATAATGAGTGAATATATAATTTGTAAAAAAAACTTTGAATGAATTAATATTGAATAAGTAGATGTTTATTTCATATTTATGAATAATGAATGAATATATAGTTTTATTGTTTTTTTTTCGCTGGGCTTAATACATGGAGTATACTCACTGAAAATTCCATTTAATACGGCGAATTTGAGCAACAATGAATAATGAGTAAATATTTATTTTAAAATTTTAACTTGCAATTTTTAAATTGAATGAATTATGAATGAATAAGTATTTTTTGAACGAGTACTTTCCGCAATTAAAATTCAATACGCAATTTTAATTGTCAAGTAATGTATGTAATCAAGTCAAATTTTTATAAGCAGCTCACTTTATTGTGGTTTCAGTGGCCGCGGAAGTGTGACGGGACCGAGGGACAATGTCCCCATGGTTCTTCGATGTCTCTATCGTCTGCCAAAGTTATGTAAACCCTCCTCCTCTCCTATTCTACTTTGTTTATGTCCCCACATGCCCCCATGGCTTCCGCGGCCACTGCGTGGTCTGCACATTTTCTGAAACTACCTATCCCTTCTACTTCTCCTCTTCTGAAGGTCATTTCGGGTAAGTGGTCTGGTCATCGCAAATGGGTTCACCTTAATCATTCAACTTTATTATGTTTGTCCAGCTATTTATAATAAGTCTCCAATTCCATCAGGTTATCAGTATCGCTTCGTGGTTCGTCTAGTTCAACTGGAATTACTCAAGTCTACTTTTGAGACGCAAAATTACATAATTTCTTCTTCGTCAAAATGGTATAACTTATTTACAAGTTTGTTCGAAAGGGTTGACACATTTTATAAATAATTTAATTTCCAGAAGGTCGAAAAAGTAGTTGGAACCTCCTACGAAGACAAAGGGCCAAAGGTGGGTAAAATAAAATAAATGTTTAGACATTTGAAATTTTGAAATTGTGCGTGTGTCTCCCCCAATTTTTTTAGCCCCCTTCTGGAAAATTCACCCATTTTGATCACGTCACACTCTGGGTCGGAAATGCAAAGCAGGTTAGGTGTTCCTTTGCTTAGCTACGAAATAATATATCCTACACTCTTAGAAATCCAGTATTGGAATAATACCATGCGGTATTCATATATAACTCTGCCAAAATGGTATTAATAAGTCAAACCTTGTCGTAATGGCTTGACATAAAAGGTTTACAACATCGGTTGAAAATTTTTACGGGGTAATTTTAATACCAGGTGGTAGAACTTTTAACACCGACAAATCAATACCTTCGTGACTATATATACCAGATTTCTGAGAGTCAGATAAAATAAGCATGTGACACAAAGTGACACTAATTAACAATAAAACTACTATGCAATGTCAACCAGCCTGATTTTCTGGTTAGGCGTGCACCTACTACTGCGTACGGTTGGGATTTCAACCGTTGGCGTATCAAGGCTTGGAAACTGGCTCGAGGAAAGTTGCGGCTCATGTAGTCCGCCAAAATAAAGTAGGTGTAAATAATATAGTATTTTCAATTTCATACGGAATTATAGCGGAAGTTTTCTGGCTAGTCACCTCATTTGCATATTTTTATGCATTAGCGAGATACAGAGTTTATTTAACATGGAAAGCCCATAGGGCATGGTGAGATTAATGCAAATGAGGTGACAATAATTCCACATGTTTCGACCTTCCCAAGTACAATACTCCTTCTTCTAGGTCATCCTTGTGCTCAAATCCGCCTACGAGCCTGACGATAAAGAAATGGGAGATCATTTGGTCCGACATGGCGACGCGACGAAAGACGTCGCCTTCACGGTCGAGGATTTGGATGAGATTGTCAAGGTAAATTTTAATGCTTGTGTGCATTTACTGAGAAAATAAGTGATGCAGATAAGTCGATACTATTTGCATATGGTGTGCAAAATTATTTATATAGCGTGCCAAAGAGCGTGGTGCCACAATTGTGCGAGATATTTGGGAAGAATCCGACGAAAATGGGAAAGTTCGATTCGCCACGATTCAAACGGTGGGTCCCTCTTTTTAGCACGTATTTTATTTAAAAAATGCAAAATTCAAAATCTTGTCTTTCTGTTTTCTTGATTTTCAAGCGTCACGTTTGTTTTCCTTTGTATAAAATATTTTTCGTAATTTTTCCCTTCTCCAGTACGGCGACACGACCCATACGTTCGTAGAGCGTGGAGATTACCAAGGTCTCTTTCTCCCCGGGTATGGCAAACCACCCTTCGAAGACCCATTGTGTGCAAAGCTGTAAGTTATATAACAACAACCAGTGGCCGCGGAAGCGCTGGGACAATGTTCTCACGATTATTCGTTGTCCCCATTATCTGCCCATGTTATAAACCGCGCCCTCCCCTATCCTACAATATTAATGTCCCAGATGTCCCCGCAGCAGAGGTCGACGCCGACAAATTTTCGGCCGCGGCGGCGCCAGTTTTTGGCGATTTTTCGGCGGCGCGGCGCGGCGTCGCAATGTTAAAGGAATAGGAAATCAAATTTTTCGGCGGCGGCGGCGCGAAAAATTATCGGCGTATGGCGGCGCGGCGGCGTGAAATCGGCGGGGTCGACCTCTGCCCCGCAGCTTGCACGGCCCCTGACAACAACTAACCACTACACTCTTAGAAATCCAGTATTAAAACAATACCAAACGGTATTCATATATGACCCAATCAAAGTGGTATTAATTAATAATGCCACCTAGTAACAACTCGGTATAAAAGTTTTACCGTATCTGTAGTAAATTTTTAGGGACCGTTATACCTAATTTTCATGACAAGCGGTATCAACTTTAATACCGAGAAATCAATATATTCCAGATGTCTAATAGTGTAGAACTGCAGAACTCTGATTTCAGGGGAGAAAAGAGAGAAATAAGTGAAAATATGTCTCAAAATTTATTTCCAGGCCGTCATGTGACTTGGAAATTATGGACCATATTGTTGGAAACCAGCCGGATCTGGAGATGGAGGATGTGGCCAAGTGGTACGTGTTTAATGTTTTTCTGATAGCGATAGGTACGTGGATATGCTAAATAACTTCTTAGATTTGGCCACATGCATGTCTTTTCCCCCTAAGGCTTCCGTTTAAATTATTTAGCTTTACAGTTTTATAAACTAGCATATTTGTGGGCTGGCTGAACATTAATCTATCTAAAACTTTGTAAACTTCCAGACAGTCAAGGTTAGGAATTGGGATAGGTTAGGTAAGAGTTGGCTCATCTTTTATGTAATATGGACATAATTTATCAAGCTAACACCAGTTACAAAGCTTGTTTCACTTCTCAGTCGTCTGGTCCCTCCTTGAGGTTGGTTAGGGACACTGCTGCATAGGAAATATGTATGTATGTATGTAAATTAGACAACATTTCTTTGGTGGTCTCAATCTTAAGTACATAATTACGTGTAAGTATTTATGTGGGAAGGCTTATTGCGCAAAATGCTATTTGTGCAATACGAATTCAGCAGCATGGCCGTTAGGCAAAGGTTCATTACGTAGAATGATCTAGGACATAAGCAGATGTGTACATATCGAAGTTGATTTGGATCAGCCTTATCATCAACCCGATCTGATCCTATCCGTTGTTTGGATTTATATCCATTCCGTACTGTTTTTCGTACTGTTTGAGTCAAAAATATCCGATCCAATTTTATCCAAAAATATCATTCAAAAATATCCCAACCGTTTTTTAGATTTTTAAAAATACCCTACCCAACCCGATCCACTCGGAGTGGATCGGGCCGCAGATGATCCAAAATACCGATATCCGACCGCACCTATTAATATGTAAAAGATTGATGAATACATATATCCTCCGATCAATTTCAGGTATGAATCGACCCTCATGTTTCATCGATTCTGGTCCGTTGATGACACCCAAATCTACACCGAGTACTCTGCACTCCGTTCCATCGTCATGACCAACTGGGAGGAAACTATCAAAGTGAGTGGTAGTACTTACTTATCCCGTAAAGGATAATTAATGTTAGGGATATTGACAGCAATTTCGTATGTAGGGCGGCAAAATTTTGGAAAAAAATTACCAACAACCTACTTAATATTACACTTTTAGAAATCCAACACTAAAAAAATAATACCAAGCGGTATTCATTCATATATACAAAAGCTATTGATTAGTAATGCCATGTACGTGTACTAATAGTTACGCACAGATATTAAAGTTGTAACATTTTCAAAGGTAATTTTTACAAACCGGTATAATTTTAATACCCATCGGTAGAAATCAATACCTGCCTGACTACATATACCAGATTTCTATTTAACAGTGATAGCAGACATATGTAAATATACATATGTTTCTTGACATAATATTGATATATTTTTCCTTGGGTAATACCAGATGCCAATTAACGAGCCGGCTGCAGGCAAGAAAAAGTCTCAAATTCAAGAGTATGTCGACTACTATGGCGGAGCTGGCGTACAGCATATCGCCTTCATCTCGAAGGATATCATCAAAGCCGTGAGTCACCAATTGTTTCCAGCTTTCACGTGCTAATTATATCGATTTCATAAGTTACGGCTTACATATTTCTGCCAAAAATCCATAAAATCTGATAAAAAATTAAAAGTTTCCTCCCTAATTTTTACAGGTAACGGCACTCCGTGCACGTGGGACTGAATTTTTGGAAGTTCCCAAAGCTTATTACACAACTCTGCGAGAAAAACTGAAAAATTCCAAAGTCAAGGTTGCCGAGGATCTGGACATTTTAGAGGTGAGAGGAATTGTCCACTTATTAAGATTATACCTGTTCAAAAAAACTTTTTTTTCATTCAAAGTTCAGTCATCCCTATTTCTGAGTGAACAGTTCCATTCACACTCAGTCATTTTCTTTCAAACTCATTTCATTTCAATTCACTTCATCTGATTTCATTTGTTACTCCGCCCCGTATGTATTAAGCATACGGTGACAAATGAATGGAGTGAGAAATCCTTTCATTCAAACTCACTCATCTGAAATGACTGAAGCTTTCACTTATTTTCATTCAAGTCACAGGAAATTCATTTTCATTCAGTATGATTCTCTATCATAATCAGTGATATGAATGAAAGTGAACAGGTATGATTAAGCTTGTCACTTTTATCTCCGTCTTATTCAGTCCCTTCAAATCCTCGTGGACTACGATGATAATGGCTATCTCCTCCAAATCTTCACAAAACCGGTGCAAGATCGACCCACCGTGTTCTACGAAGTTATTCAGCGATGCAACCATACCGTGAGATTGTTTCATTTTTGAAATATTTTTAAGGAATTTTACTTTCTTGTGTTCTTGTCCTGTGAAAATCACAGCATGCAAAAGTGTCATAAACCACAATATTCTCTCTTTTTAGGGATTTGGGGCTGGAAATTTTAAATCTTTGTTCGAATCATTCGAGGTCGAGCAGGATAAAAGAGGAAATCTGTAGAAAGATTCGACCCTTCTGGATCAAACATTCGTCTGCAAACCGTTTTCGGCATACAATTTCAGGATGTAAAATAATTATTGCATGCATTTTGTAGCATATTTTAATATGTTTCACCATAACTGACATAGAATTACCAACCTTGCACTTGAATAAAGAACATCACATTAATTTCTTTATATGTACATAATTTAATTTCTTTATATGCTATTGTAATCCAGACTTAGATTCAACAGTTTATTAATTTATAAATTAATAAACTGTATTTAATTAGTACTTAGGATTTAAGGATTACTCGTAAAATGGTAAACAAGGTTGAATTGAGACTTGTATACAAATTTTGTACAACTATTTTTATAGTTTTCTAGCTTAAGACTATAGCAACATGATGGACATGCTACAAGTAATTAACCTTTATTGGATTAATAAATATGTAAGTTCTGAATCTAAATAGATACCTATTGATATATGTAAAACGGAAAACTCGCCTCCATGTACAAATATCTGTTAATTGTTACAAGCACGTCTAATTGGTAATGCCAACTTGACATTTACATTGGAAAGCCAGTAAAATGCTCATGCATTTTGGGAAGAATATATGTAGCAATTGGCGGATTTGTACTTATAATTAATTAAGCTGTTTAGTTGTGTACATTACTCATCATTTAATTGAATTTTCATTGATTTAGCCATGTATAGTATGTAATAAATTGTAACATTCAAAAGTTGAATTGGTATGTAGCTCTATAGTGGTTTGTACTTAAACTGAATTTGAAAAAAATTGACAAATTAGAGACTTAATTAACCCTAGAAAAATAGGTGCTCAAACATACATATTTCCTCTTGCTTGGAGTGAAGCTGCTTGAAGGCGTGTCCTATCATTTAATTCATTCCAAGTACCCCTTTTAAATACTATTATTCTTCTTGGGTCCGAAGAACCAGGTTTCTGGGCTATATTTTTCATTGAGTTTCCAATGAATGAAACTACAAATTGATAAATGGAAAATTACAATATTTACAGCTTATTATTAAGTAGCTTCAGCTACTTTATGCGAAGACTTTGTCCGTCTGTCTGTCTGTCCGTCTGTCTGTCAGCAGGATAACGGGAGAACGGATCGAGATTATCGAAATCGGTTTCCGCCCTCATAGGGGAGGATCCTATCAACTTTTGGGGCCAATCGGACCACACCCCCGGGGCAAAATGTGGTCGGGGCAAAATGAGATTTTTAGTGCAATTGAATCAATGGATGAAATAGAGTGAAATTTTGTGTTCCCATGTTCTGCTACACCCCCTTGGCGCCAGGCGGTTTTGGTTGGGGCAATATGAGATTTTACCAAAAATTGAACCTATGCATAGGTTCCCGTGATGTCGTGGGAGTGGTTGGGGTGAAGTGAGTCTGAAGCTACTTCCGTATGTGCGTTTGCGACGGTTCATTTAGATCATGAACACCTGAGCTGGAACCGCTAGGTATTGAATTAAGTTAATTTGAAAATTATAAGTACGTTAATTCAATTAACGTACTTATAATTTTCAAATAATTCTATATTCATTAGCACACCGCTTACAACGTATTTATGTACTCCTTCTAAAACTTTATTTTGATCAGGCCACAAATTGATAATTTTAATTGGACATGTAAATATGTTGTTTGGCAATATTTTGACATTAAGGAAAAACGTTAAAAAGTGATATAAAGTAAACAACTCAATTTCATTAGTTATGATTAGATTGTCCGTCAATAGATTGCAGCAACAACAAGGAAAACGTTAGGAAATTGATTTGAAATTAGCAGATCAGGTGAGGATTTTGTGTAAACATTTTTCCTCGTTTTCCTCGTTGTCCAAACATTCGTCAATTATTTAACTCATCTACAATGTTCAATTAACCTTATCGGTTGTAGCATTTCAAAATGTCCCCAAGTCCATTCAATTAAGATTGACATTAATGCGTAGTACTCAATTCGCAAATATAATTGTATTCAAACTTCTGAATAAATACAAACTGGATCCTCTCAAAGCAAATCATTACAATCTGCAAATCATTTCGAGCTTAACCGTTCAACATGTTCATAAAATGTATTATCCTGCTCGCCTTGGCCATCAATTTATCACGTGGCGAAAATGTAATTCAACTGCTACAAAGTAAGTGGGAATGTACCGTAAATACTCTATTTATAGCCGGGGCTAAAATCCAAAATTGAGTGTCGCAGACCCGGCTATAATTGGAGACCGGCTATAAATAGAGACCCGGCTAAATTTTGCTTTGGTTATAATTTGGATTTCAAATTTCAAATTTAGAAACACTATAAGTTCAGCTTACACAATTTGAGTAATGATTTTCCAGTTTAAGCAATTAACAAAAGATCCTATAAGCACACCGGTAGATTTTCTAAGGCTGAGAGGCAGGAAATACAGAGACATTATGCGAAGCCGTAATTTGAGACCCGGTCATAATTAGGGACCCGGCTAAAATTTTGAAATCTTGGTCTCTAGACCCGGCTATATTTGGAGACCGGCTATAATTAGAATAGGGCTATAAATAGAGGTTTTACGGTATAATGATTTTGCAAATTATTGGTTAATTTAACATATCCTATGTAATTCTATATCTAGAAGCAACATCACGACACTTCACGTCTTTTAACCCACTGCTTCGTGAATTAGGCGATCTTTCACCTTTCACAGACAACCATGGAGTAACCCTGCCGCCTTTCCGGTTCCTTTTCCCATATAATTTTTACGATATTGTATATGGACTTTTGGATGTCACCTCAAAGTCAGTTATATGGCGCAAATGATTGTCTATTTAACATAAATTTATTTTTGTCCCACTTAATTTAATTTAAACACCAATCGGTTCTTCTTTCCCTATCACGATGATATAAGCTAACTGCCGACTAGTAAAAAATTTAGCTAAAAAAAAGTTAGGGTAATAATAGGTACTGTCGAATTTTTATAACCGGTCACCTCATTTTCATATTTTGACACATTCGCGAGAGGAATACAGTTTATTCAACATGGAAAGCCCGTATCGCCGAAAATGGGCATAGTGAGATTTATGCAAATGAGGTGACACGCCTAAATGCAAGGATAATACCTGTAATTTCTTCGTTTCTGAGAATGATCCCCCACATGGACTGTGTCATTAATGAAATAATCGGAGTAAGTGATTTAAATAAGGACCTTAATTAACTACCCCTATTGATTTTGGATTTTGTTGTCTTCAGAACTGTAACATTTGGGAATTAATCAGTGGGCAGTGTAAGTTAAAAATTTGGACAGTTTTAATAATTGTCGTCCCTGTATATTTTTGATAATCTTTAATGCTTTTTCCTTTTAGTTAGTTGTTTGAATTTGGATCCGGACTGGCGGTCCTGCACTGAGCTTTTTTAAACGCATTTTTAAAAATGAGGCGATGATATGGAATTCATTATTTATTCAAACTTATAAGAAAAGGACAAGATAGTTCTCATGATAAATTATATTTGAATATTAATTGTTTGAGGAGGTTTCGTCGGAATACATGGGTGTGGTTTCTAAAAGCAATTTATTCAAGCTTTCGATGCTGAACTTGCATCATCATCAGGACATCAGGACTTTTAACAATTGTTTGGAAATCGAAAACAGTACATTTCTCAAATTAAAAATGATATTTGTTGCATTATAATGTAGTTATGGAGTTTAAATAAGCGGTAGCATTAATGATGACCAGATGGGGTTGATATTCATGCCATTGTCTTGGTTTATGGCGTCGGTAGTTTTTCTTATGTGTAAACTTTCAAGAAATTTTCTGTGAAAATTTCTCCTTTCAGCGACAATAAGACTTGCTGAGTCTTCTGTTATCCGATGAATTGGATTTTCTTAAATGTGAAGCGCCACTGCTGATTTGATATTCTTCTTTTTGATATCATTTAGGTGTTCTTTTATGCGTTTGATGAGGGGGCGACTTGTTTCTCCTATGTATTTGTCATTACATGAGCATAAAATTTGATAAATTCCTACTAGGTCGGGAGATGGGTTTTCCTTGTAATCACATATAAATTGTTTCATCTTTTTTCCCGTGAGATATCCAAATTCGCATTGAAGTTTTCTCCGGAGGTAACCAGTTAGTCGGTGCGTTAGTGGTCCCAGGTATGGAAGAATGATTCGTGGCTTTGTTTCTCCTTCTTCAGCGCCATTTTGCTGGAGTGTCGTATTCGAGAATTTTTTCTTCATTCTTGATATTCGTTGGTTGATGAGACTTTTTGGGTAACCATTGTTTGTAAGTGAGGTGGTCACAAAGGTAAGTTCATCCTCTAAGAATTGGTCATCCGAAATTGCTAATGCTCTGTAAACTAAAGCATCAATTACAGCAATCTTTTGGGAAGGGTGGTGGTAAGATGAGTAATTTAGGTATCTCCCTGTGTGAGTGGGTTTCCTATAGACTTGTCGTTGTATTTGTCCATTATTATTATACGTAATTATGATGTCGAGAAAGGGAAGTTTCTTGTCTATTTCTGTTTCACAGGTGAATTGTATGTTTGGATGGAACGAATTGAGGTCATGCAGGATTTTGTCTTTTGTTCCTGATTTTATGCATGAGAAACAGTCATCTACGAATCGTTTGTGTAGTTTTATGTCCGGGTGTTTTAGGACGACCTTTTTCTCAAGTTCTTGGAGGAAGAATTCTGCGAACTCTCCGGAAATGGGGCTGCCCATTGGAGTACCATCATTTTGTTTGTATATGACGTTTTTCCAAGTAAAATAGTTCGAGTTTATCGTGATTTGTAGTAATTTTAAAATTTCATCTGCACTTAATTTGGTTTTTGCTTTCTAGGTTGTGGATGTTATTAATTGTTATCTAAGCGAATAATGTCTGAATAAAATCAATTAAACTTATTACAAATTAAGAAAGATTAAGCGTTTGGTAATAATTACTGCCCCGTATTAATGTACATTTTTGCAGATTAACTGGTCGACATTTTTGTATCCAGTTTCCGATTCTTATACAAAGGTTGCGTACCAACTGAATAGTGTATCCACAATATGCACACTGTGCATTGCACAGTTGAAAAGCGAATTTTAATATTTAAATCGGTAAAATTATGTAATAGAGAACTGAAACCGATTTGTTCCAGAACATCTTTTTCACATTGGTTTTTGTATTTGTTCCTTAATCATGAGCAGCGAGGCCATTCGGACTCACAGCTCAACATAATAAATTACTAAAAAACTAAAAACATGGCAGCTGGGGAGTGTATGAGTAGAAGGAGGAACGTGTGAGGTACTCGGCCTATTACACCCCTCGCGCAGCAAAATACAAATCACACGTCCTTAGCAATGTTCAAAAAATCCTTAGCAACGTTCAAAAATTCCTTAGCAACATTAAGAAATACAAACTGTCACCCAACTCGGAAATCTTTCCGAATAAATAAAGCGTAGAATCTTCAACTATTTGCAATACATTTATTCCTATTTTTATGTAACAACTTGCTTCTTTTCAGCTTGTAATTATTATACGCCCATTTTTAAGACAAAATTAACAAAATTGTGAAATTTTACATCCGTCAGTGGGCAACCGTGGCGTTAAAACAACGGCTGATATGAATCAAGGCTGTCGAGTCCACCAGCATCAGTAGGAAGTAACCACTCCTCTGTAAAATAAAGTTCGGGGATATATGTGACTTCTTGAAATAGTTAATGACATTTTTTGCATAGAAACAGAATCACACAGAAATTACCCACCCCACGTAGCTCGGACGGAATTAAAATTTCCCGTACTATTTTATACTGGTTGCCAGCGAGGTATTCCTCCGTAAAGGACATCGTTCCAAAGTTGTGAGAACCAGTTCCATAATTCAAATAAAGGTAATATGTCATGGTGTTGGCAGTATATCCTTCAAATATATTTATAAATATATAAATTATTGATACAAATCTGCAATATTTATTTATCAACCAGAAGGAATTTTATGTAACTGTTTGAAACACTGTCATATTTATTTACTATCCAAAAATTTCTTACAATGGAGGCGCAAACCATGTTCAGCCCAGATTATTTTTTGACCAGGTTAGTTTGGAAGAGCAAGTCTCTAGAAAGAACATTTGGTTTGACACTTGAGCAGATGCGCAAAATTCAACACGTTATGGGCGCCACAAGTTCGCAAAAACGCATGATTTTTGATGCAAGGTCCAGCGCTAGCTTACTCTCGACCACTTTTTGCGAACTTGTGGCGCCCATAACTTGCTGAATTTTGCGCATTTGCGCAAGTGGTGAACCAAATGTTGTTTCTAGAGACTTGCTCTTCCAAACTAACCTGGTCAAAAAATAATCTCGGATGAACATCGTTTGCGCTCCCATTGTTAGTGTATTTGCTTGTTTAAACTTTCCAGGTCTACATTTGAAGGATTTTATAGCATGTATGTGGAAATGTCCGGATGGGAAACGTTTGAGCGAGCAAGCACTACATAACCCCAAGTTTAACTTACGAAATAACTGCTAAATTATTTGCAAGAAAGTTGTAAAAATTTGCATGACCAATACCACTAAATTAAGGCAGGGTGTATATACTATGTACCTGGTGTGAAGGTTGGTGAAATTTGATACGTCGCTGCCGTACTAATGAGGCACGGCTGCTGTGTGCAGTTAGTTAATTCAATATATGCGAAGGTAGCAGTTTCACCTGGAGGAGTCAAACACATTTTGAATTTCGAATCACCATGTTTAGTATGATGAAACTTACTATATTGACAACGCGTCGGTGTGGGGTCAACAATGCCGAGTGGCCAGATAGGATTTACAGGATGGATCACAGTAGCGTCCTCCCCGGAAAACAAGGCAGCCATGAGAAAAACTCTTAGCAAACCGGTGAATTTGTTTGGCGACCCCATTTACATATGCAGAGACGGCAAATACGTTGGAGAATGATCTGTAAAAGTTTCGTTAATATTTACTTTTACACTGAAGCGTTTATTTATATATGAATGTACGTCCTCGAACTACGTTATGTACATATATAATGAAATTTGAAGTTTGAGTTCAGTGATAGTGACTTGTACATATGTAATCGAGTTGGTCGTTGCAATACATTGCTCATGATTACGGGGAATTCCATAAACTATGTATGATACATAATGTATCAACATTGATTTGTTACATAAGTGGTTAATATGTATGAGTATATTTATGTATGTACGTATGTATATGCATATATGTTTGTACCTGTCGTGCAAAAATCTGATAACGGTATTGCATAACGTGTTGAGTCATACATAAACATAGATGTAATTGATTTATTTATCAATTATCCAAGTTCGCAGATATTTAATGTGGGGAATTCCAACTTATCTGCAAACCAATTGACCCACTCTCGAGATCTATTTTAAGTACGTCTCAACGGACGCATAGTTATAATTTCAACCCTTTTCACACGTTCGACGAGCTGAACAATGTTCAGCTCGTGGAACTGAACAATTTGACGTATCACATGACCCCATATCGGCAAGTCGTTATTCTAAAGTTTTTCCAATTTCACTTCACATAGAAAATGTCCACCTATGTAAATAGGTTTATAAAAAATCATGACTATATTGCATCAAAAATATCGCGTAAAACTTATTTTTTCTCCAGTCCTGTTTAGTTCCCCCTGCAAAATCAACTCGTACAAATGAACTTGCTGACAAATAAGTCACTAATAAATATTTTGCGCGTATAATTAACCTCTTGGCTACCAAACTACACACATTTTTGTAGTATTTCCTGTTTTGGCGTAGTATTTTGGCGACCAACTATACAAATATGTGTACTGCATAAATTTCCTTGACACCAAAATTTCTTTAAAAAAAGAATATTTCTTCCCCGATCAACAAAAGCTATCCCTTTTACGCAAAAGTCATACAGTTAAATTGCAGCAACTGATGGCCGGCAAAAATCCGTGAAAAGATACTAGATATTTAACGTAAAATAAACTGTCAATATTGCATAGAATTGACAGTCATATTCATGCAATTTAGCCTCAAGAATATTGCGTAGAAATAACCGTCAAATTAATGCAATTTAGAGCGTAGAATATTGCGCAAAAGAAACGAATAATTTGATGCAAAACTTGCAGTTAAACTCCATGCAATTACTGCAGTCAAATAACACGAATTATTAATTTTTATCAAAATCATTTATTTCATAACAAAAATTATATTGTTACATTATACAAGGGAATGCAAATGTTTTCATCTATTTTATCCGACGGGAGTAACCAACATTTCTTATCAATATCATTAATACCTATTATGGTTACGCTATTTGATAATTTGCTAACTTTAATTATTTAGAAATCAAATACGTAAATCCCGAATAATGCCAAAAATTGTTACCCAGCCGGGAATCGAACCACGGCTCCCTTGAATTCATGTCAAGTGCTCTGACCTCTGAGCTACTAGGGCAATTAGTAACATTATAGGGACTTTTACTGATATTTGTCTGTGGCCTTTTTCTGTGAATTTCTACTTTCTTTTACGGTGGTAACGAACTGTTGCCTACCAAAGAAAGTTCACTTTTGGCCTACGATGGAAAGTTCTTTTTTATTCCGAACTAGGAATTTGTTTTGATTTTAACACTACTTCTATCCTTGTGGAAACCAAATTTATTTAGAAATCAAATACGTAAATCCCGAATAATGCCAAAAACTTTAATTATTCCTAAAATTTTACTTTCACACGGACAAGTGAACAAGTTGTCCGAGTGTTTGAATTTTCTACAATTTATATGTTTTTTATCTTTACTTATACTACTTATAACAACTACTTTCCCATCCTTTAATATAAAACAATGATCCTTTCCGTTCGATTTTATAATACAGTGTCTATTTAAATTCACAGGGGACTGGTACTTATGATTTTCTCTCTCAGCAGTGCGATTCACAGTTTGCTCAAAAGGTTTATAGTGAGCTCGTAGCGAGCGCTTTATTACTTGCATATTATTTTCGAAATCGAAAGCACTAAAAGAATCTAACGGGCCATGCTTTAAAGCGTCATCACTAATATGTATAAGAGAATGCATATTATATGATAAGAACTCTTCTTCATATAAATTGGGAACATTTTTAACAAACTTCAATAAAAGCTGTCGTGCATAATCGTTCCAATTATTTGCTTGCGCCTTGGTAGTTATAAGAATCGTGACTGCTACGCAAAGATTTAAAAAATGTGTATACTTTTTCGGCGACAATAATCCTTTTAAAGCGACGGGTCCTGTATAAAGAAGAAAAGTTCTAAACTCTGTCGCTTTCCACATATCTAACTCTTTTACTGACCTCGGCTTACGACAAAATTCTTTAGGGCAACTATGCGAAAATAATACTAATTTACTTGATAAAGTTGAAATATCACGAGAAGATAATTTAAATGGCAATGGACCTTTTACCCAACTTCTTAATAGTTTTCTAACCACACCTAAGCAAATGAGGTGCATGTAGTCAAGAGGAACCGAAGAAATCATCAAAATTTTAAGCTCCGTAAACGGGGAAATGCCTACATGGTGGTGTTTATCTTTTTGAACATAAAAATCTTGATCTGTCCTAAGTGGACTATCGAATGTTCTGAAAATTACACGTCCCTTCCAGAAACCTGGATCTATACATTTCTCGCATCCATTGTATGCATTATGACTTTTACATTGCTTTAAAAAACTCCTGGCTGGCGCATCAGCTATTATTTTTGAAACCTTACAAAATATTTTCAAATTATTGTAACTAATCCCAACTCGCAAACTTTTTAACTCTGCTATCAAATCCATCAAGTATTCGTCAATACTTTCTGGTTTTGTCTTGCCATAAAATAAACCCACGACAAATACGCCGTACGTACTTTCTTCACACTTTGCTTGAATTGGCCAAAACTGGTTACTGTTACTCTTAGAAATGGGCAATCCATCAAAACTAAATATAAGGTTTAATTTAATTTCGCTACCAGAAGCAAGAATACAATTGGAATCTATTTGCCGTTTTATATTTTGAATAACATCAAAGTGTGCATATTGACCCTGACCGATAGTTTTCATAGAGTATTTAATTGAGTTTTTAAGCAATGTCCTACTATCCAATGGAAGAAATCTAAATTCTTGAAAAAAGTTAAATATGCGTAGAAGATCGTTTAAAGCTACTCCCGTTATGTTATGTCGAAGCGACCAGTCCCTCAAGTCCCGTGTTAAATCTAAAATATTCCTATTATTTTCTACTACACCATTGTCGCTTAGTGAATCGGAAACTAATGGCTCGTCACTATTATGGATAACATTACTGCTTCTATCATTATTGCTAATATTACTACCTGAATCGCTATCCTCAACGACAGAATCACATATATCTAAATTTACAAGATTATTACTAATAGCAGGTATGTTTTTTGCACGAGTGAGATTCTCTCTACCCCGTTTTGCAATTATTCGCCTAATGTTTCCCGGTGATTTTCCATCTCGATCCATGATTATGATGCAATTCCCGAGGGAGCGTCGTCGTTGCAACTACTTTTTGAAGAACGAAACCAATTCATTGCTGCAGTTTGAATTATATCATCGGTGGGAATACGGCCGCTGGGATTTTTGGGATCGGGAACGGACTCAACTGTAAAGACGTTTCGCACGGTTTCTGAAATTTGCAATCCAATTAAACATTAAATAGAGACCAACAATTAGAAAATTTTCTTCATTTTAGAATATATTTTAGCACCTTTTACGACTTCCAATAGTTTTAGGTTTTTCATCGATGTCTTGTTTCCTTTACCCGTAAAATTAATTCGCCTGCCAAATTCATTCGTAAATAATTTTTTCAAGATTTTTCTACTGCTCGCCTCGATCTGTGTCGCAGTTGAAAATGCCAAATATTCAACCTAGTATCAAATATAAGAAAAAACATTAAGGTTTAATTATGCATGTAAAATATCTCGATTAAATCGTACCAGTAATTCGCGATTTGAATCCACCTCGAGCCAAGATTCAAACTCCGCCAGTGCTACCTCGTTGTCGAGGGGTAATTTTGGAATGGCACTGAAATTGGGAGCCTTCCTACCATCCGGCCTTTGTTTCACATTAATCAGTAAAGCCTTAATGTCTTTAATGTCTTCAGCCTGCTTTTCCAACAAAGTTAGCACACTTTGCGTTGTCCCTGCAACGCGATTACAAAGCGTTAACATAATACATCAATTTTAATAAAATTATTTTGCTTGTACTAACTTGAAATCAACAGCCGTAAATCATTTAACTCCTGCGAATTTACAACAACAAAAGAGGTGTCTCCAGTTTCAACTTGATTTCCTACTTGTAGATTGCTTTGCTCTTCAGTTTCGGGAATTATTTCAGGAATGCTCAATGGTTGGTCTAAAAAGCATCACCATAATGATTAGTATAAAATATTTGTGGCAGTATTATAAGCCTACCCAGCTCCAAATTATCCAGAAGTGAGCCAGACGGAGGACTGTTTTTGTTCGCGTCGCTATCCTCCTCATCGGATGAAGACGTTACATCCCCTCGTGTGCTGCTGGGCTGAATATCGGGAATTATCTTCTTGCTCCTTAATCTGCTTTCTGGTTCTGTTTCACTTTCCAAGTTGGAAGTGTCCTCGGCTACTTGAAGTTTTTTTGTCGCAACTTCATAATCATCTAAAATAATGATATTTGTTAGTAAATGTAAAATAATTGGAATGACTTCTCATAATTTGAATTAAATAGCTATTTACCGTAATTCCCAATAATCCTGGCGTAGCTAACTCTTCCCCACTTGACATCAGGAATAGCAGTGCCCTTTTTTATCAAATTTCTAATACTTGGCCCAGAGTTTGGTGGCCAGAGACAAACTTTCTCTGCGGGGATAACCCAGTGACTTGGAACAAGCTCCACAGGCACTGAATTGTATTTATCAGGGGGGAATTCAATTATGTAATATTTTTTTGGCGACATTGAGACAACAGATAAATTAACAGGGAATTAAATTAACAGGGAATTTACGAGACTGCGAGGGTGGGAGAGAAAAGGAAATACCACGCTTCTCTTAGATTCAAACTCTCGCGCGTTGCCTGTCTCTTCGCACCCACCATTCATTGCGTATAAATTGCATGATTTTAACGCCTCATGTAATGTGGGTATTAACGAGATATTGGTGCGGTATTTTTACGCAATATCTCAGCACGTTTGGGTGCAATAATTTTTCAACCATAGGTTACAGTTTTTTAATGCAAATTTAGCGTGTCTCACGGTGCACACCAAACTTAGCACAAAATTTATGCAATAATCACGCCTTTTTTTGTTTGTTAAAAATTTTCACCATGGATGCGTTACTTTGACGCAAAAGTAATAATTTTTGTTGATCGGGTCGGTATTTTGTGGAAAACTCGATGGTGAAAAGTGGATTTCTTGCGATATTTTTCTCCCAAACTTCTGGAATTTTCCCTAGACCGACTAATGTTAAAAAGTGGGTTTTCGTGTTTTTCGTCAAAAAACTCGAAAATTGCAAACTGGTTGAAAATTGTAATTGGTTGCTATCAGGTATAATTGTGAAATCAACATGGTGCCTAAGGGAAATTTTATTTAAAAATCAGTAGTCCGAAAGAGGTTAATTAATGCGTACTTATGTATGTGTAACCCGTACCACTTGTGACCAGTGATACGGGTCTCAATCCTACCCACCCGGGGAGAAATCTATCCTTCCTGCCATCTGGCATTAACCGGAAGATTTTTCTCCCACTGGTGAGAATAACGAGGCAACCTTGCCTTCGTCTCACTTCTTCTTTTCCTCCTTCTTTTTCTCTCTTTGGAAAGACATTCAGTCTAATACCTCCTTATGAGCAACATCTTTATTTTAGGGTTCTTCTTCTTTAAATATTTTTATAGCGTGTAAAATAATTCATATTCAAGCTTTAAATAAATATTAGTTATTTAAGAGAACCCCCTTTTGTGTTGCCGTTATCATTTAACTGCTCTTCACCGAAAAGTCGGGATAACTTCCCCCCAGGAAGTTAGAATTAGGTCGCGAATAGGGACATAAGTACATATAAGAGGGAACATATCAATTTCACATCATCCTCCCTTCCCATTACAATTCAACCATATTCGTTACATATGACGTATGTGTGTACGGAAATATACTCATACGGATAATTTGTGTAGTTATAATACATAATTAGTTGCAACACATAGTAGCACAATTTTTGCAATGTGGCAAAAGGAAAAAGTGTAATTTCTAACCTATTCGGCGGCGAATGTGCATATTGTATTACACACTTAGCAAAATTTTGGACCATCCTGACGGTTCAATTCAAATCCGGTTGTCAAAAATGTTCGTAGTAAAATCAATTATTTTGATTTCAAAAGAATATCTTAAGGCTGACTTATTAATAACTATGTACCCACATAAAGAAGGCTTTGACCCTATAAATTCATTCAAACTGAAAAATGCACCAATTAAACTGAAGTTGTCAAATCGTCAAATTCACTGAAAAGTTGCATGAAGGAAAAGCTGCGGAGACAAAGGGTTTCGTGTCATCATCATCACCTGACTTTCACAAAATATGCACACTAAAATATGTAAATATGTACGTGTACATGTGCAAGTATAAATTCAGGGGGCGTATTTATAATCTCAAATTCTTAAATATATTCTTTTACTTCCGTTTCGAATTAAGTCAAAAGTTCATTTTTTCAAGTTATAAATATTGCATAATTATAACAGTAAAGTCTCCCCTTCTTTACCCAGGTTTGTCATGATGATAAGTGTAAATTACACTTTGTAATCCCCTGTATTCAGACGGGACATTAAATATTGCCTTTAAAAATTTTACAATCTTTAGGTTCACTTTAAAATACGAAATATGGAGGAACAACAGGAAAACGATGCGATGCAACTAGCTCTACAAAATCCGATCGTAAGTCTATTTTGAAACAAGGCTTTCGAACCTAAATTAGGTTACCTAATAATTATTTATCAATTCACGCAATCGTAAAACCGGTGCGTTTTATAAGTAAAATAATTTTAGAAACTTTTACAAAATATAGAACCGTCCTTGATCTTAATAACTTTACAAAAATTTGTGACCTTATTTTCCTTCCTAATATTTGTAAAAGTTTTTACGTATTTTTTTACAAAGTTACCAAGGACTGCGTGAATTGCCTCTTCATTAACTAATATATTCCACACCTTGTTTTTCTTTACAGATTCTTCAAAAAATATTTCAAAACAAGTCTCTTTCTGCAACAACGTTACGACTCGTGTGTCACTTCTGGAATGACATCACGGTCTCCCTTCCCCGACCCAAGTTGACCCTTCTACTCACCCAGGATCAGCCGTACTGCTGTCAGTCCACCCCCCTTCAATTATTCTGTACCAAAATGGAACCCAGACTGTCCAGGTGGATAAAGCAGCGCGGATTTTCATCCTATTGCAAGCACCCACATGATCAAAGAATTTCTTCCATTGAATCCAAACTGCTCCACGTTTCGTGTCAATTCAGCCTCATAATGGAACGCTTATCAATAACCATCGACTCTTCAGACTTGATTCCAACATTGTACGAAATACTGCAAAACTGCTGCCCAAACTTGAAAATTCTCAAGATTAAATTGTACAATTCTGGAGATAACCCTACCCCTACCCACCTGGCTGCCTTACGCCCGCTCTGCGCCCGGAGGAAGTTAACCTTTATCAAAATACATGATTTTTCTGGCCACTTCTTCCCCGTGACACAGCTGCTCCTTAATTCTGCTTCAAACTTGACCCATTTGAAATACCATGGCAAAACGTGACCAGATTTGGGTCGGAACGTCTCCATAAAGCGGCTCGAGTTGAAGATAAGCTACGTACAATCAACGGATTCTCTGTGTCGCAGAAGTGTGCACGGAGTGAACGGGATGTTGGATCAGGTGAAAGACCATCTTGAATTCTTGAGCGTACAAAGTCACATGCCAATCGGTGAAATTGAAGATGTCGATGTCGATGCAGACTTTCCACATCCGGTCCGAATCCACATCCCGAAAATGAAGAATCTCAAAGAATTTAGGAATCAAATGCTGGATTTGTTTGATTGTGGGGAAGATATTTGTATCGGGAGGATCACCACGTTACAAACGTTACACGTGGCTACAGTCAAGTCAAATTTGGACCATTTCTTACGAAATATTGAGCAGAAGAAGGATTTATTTCGTGGCGTGAAGAAGCTCCATGTAAGGGATGTAGTTAACCCGGAATCGATTACGGGATTAAAGGTGGCATTCCCAAATTTGGAAAGTTTATCAATTGTCCAGTTTAACGTGGATGGATTAATGTCCACCAAGGCTGCCAACGTGGGACGATGTGTACGACCCTGTAATTCACTCGGATTAAAATATTTGGAGTTAATTTCAATTCATTGGCAACGGCTGGGAGGATTTATGCAAGGGTTTGCAAATTGCGAGGAATTATTGGCGAGTAAGTACAAATTATTTTATGATTCGAGCTAGCACTCTTAGGAATTCGGTAGTAAAATAATGCCAAACGGTATTCAAAGTGGTATTGATAAGTTATACCGTGCAGGAATAGCTTGGTATTAAAGTTAACGAATCGTAGCAAATTTTTACGGACCGACAGAATTTTAATATCAAAAGGTAGCACTTTAATACCAAAAAATCCAAAAATACCTGCCTTTGCCAGATTTCTAATAGTGCATGGACTTGTTACATATGTTCATGTATATGAATAATTGATTTTTTTAAACTACATAAGGTCTCAAATCTTTGAAAATACGGTTCGTAATCTCTCCACGGGTGAAGGATGACTTGGATATGACCGAGCAGATGAAACAGTGGTTATTGGGAATGAAGAGTTTGGAAAATGTGTATATTGCTGGGCTTCGAGTGAGTCGTGTTAAGACTGTTGTGGATGACGCGTTCGCGCGCAATCTCACTCAACCCGTGTTAATGTCTTTAAATGTAATTTCTAAAATGGCATCAACTTCATGAGTGTTGAGATAAATGGGAATTTTGATATTTTAATGTAAAGCTAATTTTTGGTACTACAAAACCTTGGTGTTTTGAAAAATTAGAAAATTCATTTGCTAATTTTGCACACTAAATTTCTTCAAAAATGAATTTTCTAATTTTTCAAAACACCAAGGTTTTGTAGTACCAAAAATTAGCTTTACATTAAAATATCAAAATTCCCATTTATCTCAACACTCATGAAGTTGATGCCATTTTAGAAATTACATTTAAAGACATTGAGCACGGGTTGAGTGAGACTAAATGCTCTATGAAAATGAAGTAGAGCCTTAAGCCTGTTTTTTTTAATTCGTACCTGTCATATCATATGTTTCGATTGGTATTCTGAATCTTTGCAGTTGAAGGACGAAACATGGGACTGGGTGGAAACCTTCATTCAAGAGAACAAGCTTCCAATTGTGTTCGAAGAGGGCGAGGATGAAATATTTTCCTAGTGTAAGGCAACATTCATGACAAAATTGACAATTTTTTATTAGCTTGAAACGGGTTAAACCGCCTTTGTTAACATGTGGCGCAAGTTGACCTAGTGCAACTGCCAAAGCCTCAGAGTTGCGTTAAATACTGAATTAATTATTTAAATAATAAATAAATAAGTAATTTTCGCTCCCAGGATTCAATCCAGGAATCAATAAATAATAAATAACCATCAAATTTTCAATTTCAGTTAAATAATAAATAGTAAATATGTACGAGTTTGGGTTATTTTGAATTAAGTAATTAAATAAATAATTTAAATAATAATTTAAGAGTTCAATAATTAGCAATTATTTAGAAGATATGTATGTAGTTAATGGGGAATTCCTCGAAAAAGCAAAACAATTAATGATTCGTTTGTATATTTTATTTTATTTATCGAAGATTCAAGTTAGCACATATTTACATGTGGGTATTTCAAATTATTTACACACCAATTAAACCACTCTCGATATCTATTCTAAGTATGTCTCAACAGATGCAGAATTTCAATTTTAACCATGTTAAAAGACCTAGACTACAAAATTCAGAAAATTCAAACAGAAGCTTCAAGTTCGGTGCCCTGTGCAACTTATGCAAGTGCGTGTTACAAAAATTATGCATATACATGTTAAACTTTTCGATTATTATACAATTTTATTTAACCGAAAAAAAGCCCGGATTACAAGTTTAATAACCAAATTTTAACACAACGATTACGTAAATCATTGACCAAACTGAATATAATGCACTCTGTCCATCGTCCCGGCAAACAAATAGACGCGATCCATTTCCTTAACATAAACCGCCTGTACTCCCGCCCTCCCGTGATAATTCGGCAAACTAAGACCTTGTACGGGTAAGATGGTGAACGCCTTGGTAGCCGGATTTATCCTGACCGCACTGTTCGGCCAGCCGCCATCCGAGCCAAATATGTAAATGAACCCATCCCGCCAAACCAAACTTGCTTCCCGCGTCGGGATCGGATATCCATACTCGAGGCGGGTAGTCTCAATTTGCTCCGAAGTCACGTTGTAAGAATGAAAAACTGGCCACGAGACGCACCCAAAGCTGCAGTACGTATAGAGTGCGAACATGTAAAACATCTCGTCCCCGTCCCACACGGCGTTATACATGACGCCTGGGGATCCTATTTCTACCGGGAATTCCTTAATGAGATATAACTCGTTAAATTCCATATCGTGCGCGGTAATCCTTGACCCAGAAACGGAGATGAAAGTGAATTTACTTTAGCGATTGGGATTGCGTACGGGGCTTCGTGGTACCTGAAAGAAAGGAAGGATGGAATTGGTTAAATTTTGCCGGGGATGGTTAAAAATAAAAATGATTTACAGTCTAATTTCTATGGCACTGCTAAAATTGCAAAAATTCAAAGTGCAAAAAATGCAAAGGGATTTCTTTCATTTGTGCAAGAAATTGCGCCTGCAAGAATTTATTGCACTAGTTTGTCGCACATTTTTATTACAAGTGTTCTCAAGGGACTTTGCCGAAAGCATGCGATCGATTTGAGGGGGATAGGGGTCAAGGCATCCTATCTTTCCCATATTAACATGAGGCATATAGGTCAACCCGGGGGGCAAAATCCCCAACAATCGATCACATGGGCCCCCCAACTTGTTACTAAATTCGAAAAAGTTACATTTTCATGACAACTTGCCTGATAAATGTCACTTCTCCCGTGCCCGGATTAAAATGATGAATCGGATCTGGATTAATCCATCTCCCAATCGCGAAGTAGTTAATGTTTCCATTCTCATCGCCAAGCGTGAACCCTCCGTCGGCGTCATTTGTCAAATTCGCGACGACTTCAATAGTCCCGTTGGAAATGGAGTACTTCATTATTTCGTGGTAAAATTCCATCTCCGAGAGTGGTGTCCCGCCGAAGATATAAATCGAATCTACGCCATCATAGTGGACAGCGGTACGGACGCGATCAGTAGGAAATAGGGCGTCAGTTGGTTGAACAACGAGGGCGCTGGTGGTAGACAGCAAGATTGCGGAAAGTAGTAAAACGAATATTTTTACGGACATGGTGTTGGTCTATTTATATATTGCGAAAGAACAAAAATTAAAGTTATAGTTTAAAAATTCTGCAGAAATTTATAAACAAAAAAAACAGTTTTCATAATTTAGGGTGATTTACCTTAGTCGATATGAATTATCCAATTGCTAAGTTGAGGAAATGAGGACCAACTCCTTTATGCCAATGGACCCAGACATACAGTCCATTTTATTTAAAATCAAACCTTGTTTGTAGTACGAACGTCAAGCAAGTTTACATATGTACATAAATTGGATGATTCGAGCTGGTATCAATTCAACCACTTCGTACTCAATTAACTTGCCACTTCATGTCACAAACCAGTGCATTAACGGCATTGACGCACCGTTATCTGAATGGAACCTTGATTATCCTTTGATCCTGGGTCGAATGTTGTGAAGCAATTTGTACATAAGCTATTTAGCTTGTACACAAATTGCATGATGCTGATCGCCTTCGCAAGTCATTCGGTTTTAATTGGAAATACGTTATTCAATCGTTGCAAATAAAGTGAATTTATGTAACACCGATGATAAATTTATTTGCGTAGTTAAATTAAAACGAATAACTTCCGTGAGCTGATTTTTTTTTCATGACCTTTAATCCCAGGTGGGGAGGACGATTATAAAATTGTGTGACCGATGGGTTGATTTGATTATTTAATTATGCAGATGTAATTTGCAATGTATATAATGCGTGGTATGCTGTATTTGTCCGGAATTTATGTCGTAATAAGTTAGCATAGGACGCGAGAGAGGATTTATTGTGTTCCATTCCCAATTATGTATCTGCATTTTTTTCGCATGGTTCGTTACAATAATTTTGTCTCCTAGTTTAAAATATTGCGTCATGAACTATCATATTTAAATTATGCGAGCCGTCGTTTCAGTTGGATGCTTAAACCGTCCTTGTATTTTGAGAATGGCATGTACTGGACTTCCGTCTTTTCTAGGGGCTTTTTCATTTTGGTTAAAATTTCGTACTTGTACAAGATCTTCGCTACGACAAACTTCATCTGGGGCATGACGTATTTTTCACCTGAAATATTTAATATTTCTTCAAGTCATGTGATTAAGAATTTTAATGGGGAAAATTATATCAATTTTTCAAAAAAATCCAAATTATTATTAAAGTTGAAAAAAGTATTCATGCATTTAATGTATTATTTTTCATCCGTTCTCAATGAACACGTTAATGTGAGAAGGTTTGTTCCTATCTAATATTTTTCGAATTTGTTGCATTTCATTTAAAATTTTCAGGAAACTTTTTTGCACTAATTTGCATATGTAACTCACCGATACAAATGCGTTCCCCAGCACTGAACGGGAGGTAGGAATAACGATGCCGATTAAGCACATTTTCCGGAAGAAATCTCTCCGGGATGAATTCACCCGGTTTCGGGTAAACTTTCGGATCGTGATGAACCGTTAAGAGTGGAATGAAAACGTTAGTATTTTTCGGAATTACGAGGCCATTTCCGACATCCATTTCTTCCATGACTTTCCTAACCAGGGCGGGAACGGGGGGAATAATCCGCATCGTTTCTTTCAACACCATCGCAATGTAGGTCAACCTGGAGACATCCTCGGACCTCATGACCACGTCATAGTTGTCTCCGATGACACGTCGCGCCTCTTCATACGCCTTCTTTTGAATGTCGGGATTCTGTGCGAGAAATATGAACGCTTCGCATAGCACAAAATCCGTGGAATCTACGGCCTGACAAAAGTTTGAAATATTATTTCGAAAAAATTGACGACCTTTGAATTTTCAATTTACATGCAAATTTTTTTTTATTTTGAGGCAAGTCACCCAGTCCGCGGTAACTTTGTACATAAAAGGGACAAATTTTGTAAAATAATTTTACAAAGTCTTAAAAAATAAAGAAACGCTGTTCATCTGAGGATGAGTAAGTTTACAAAAATTTGTATGCTAATTAATTTTCTTCGGAAGTATTTGTAAACCTTGTTAGCTTATTGGTTTTGACTCAAAATCCTCAAAATTTTTGAGGATTTTACGAAGTTCCCAAGGACTGGGTGAATTGGCTCATTACTTGTAAAATAATATATGTCGGTGATCTGCGTAAGTAGTTTACATATTGAGAATGAGCTCATGGAAGTTAAAAATTTTTCAGAATTTTAGAGTTAATGTATTTTATATGAGATAAACTTACGGCGGCTAAAATGTTCAAAATTTGATGGAAGATTTCGTCCGGATCAGTACATTTGGTGTAGAGGATGTTCATGCACTTCATCCTTTCTTGAATTACGCCTACAAACATATTTTTATTTGTTAAGACATTTTTTTACATTACTGTTAACATTATGTGAAATAATTTAATTTAATAGGGATATTCATTACGAGTTAGCAAAAAAAAGTTTGCAAGTTCACAAAAACTTTTGCCATGGAACGAACTTGCGCTCATTTACATAGTTCATAATTTTATAAAAAATTGTGTTTCTAGATATACAAAAATGCGAACTGTGAATACCCCTATTACCTCATTCCGTTTAAGCATAAACACTTTGTAAACTGTACAATAAAATAGTAGCCGGATTAACTTGATTACCATTTTTTTCGTATTCCTTCCAATGTGCCATCTTCTCTTGGAGCAACTAAACAAACACCAGGCTATTACATAAGTAATAATTCTTAATTGGTTTAAGTTTCTAGATATTGAAGTTTCTTGATTTTTGCAAATACATGATCTGATTATTAATCACTGATTACATAATATGTAATTGTTAGGTGAGGCTGTACATAAATGTATGTACAAAATTGTGGTAAGCATTAATTCCCGAAAATTTTGAGTAAAAAGTAAACAGGTGGTGTTTCAATTTTTTTTGTCATAACAGTTTTAGACATATGTAGCTTAAACTCTGAAAAACTTGGAGTTTTTTCTACTAATTTCGGAAAGGTCTAGGCATATTTTTATCGGAGGAAGCTCCTCCATCAAATAAAAATATGGCTGGACCTGGGGGAATTAAGTTCAATACATATTGTTGTGGTAATCTTCTCTGCTTATCAAAGCACCTCTTGGTTAAGATACTTCCTCATTGTGGCGAAGGCTAGTCGCATTTTTTTCTCGTATCCAGCCAAATGCCAGAGCGGACGGAAAGAAAACCAAAGATTTACCACTGGATGACCAGCCAAGTGCGCGGCCCTGAAAACGTACCAAAATATTTTAAAGTAATATCGTCAGAAATCATATGCATAAAGAAAATATCCGGTCTTGGAGCAATTTTTACTTTTGCGGTAACAACCGGAGAGTGACAAATATCTACATATCACCGTGAGAAATAATGACCGCGAAACTCAAAGCTATCAACTCAATTTATAAACACTTACGTCTGAAACGCCTCATAGAAACCGGGAAGGGACTTTTTATCGAAAATATTAATTGGTACGGGCCAATCCAAAATTGTCGCTGAATGTGACAATAATACAAAAAATTTTAAAATCCCGTTTTTTTAGTTCTAAGGTACGTACATATGTAAATTTCTAAAAAAAACTTACTGAAACCCGCCCCCGTCGTAAATTTGCCAAACATTCCGTCGATATGGAATTCCTCGCCAGTGACGCATTTTTCCTCCAGGACGGCCATTAGATATTTCAGTTGGTGGTGAAACACTTGGAGAAAATCCGCATTCATTACCTTGCTCAGGCCAGGGTTCAAATATTTCCGTTTCGTTTTCCACAGTTCGTCTGAAAAAGTGTAATACTAATTGCAAATCTTACATTTCTTACATATACAGTATCTGTACACATGGAAATTTTAACTCTGTAAAGTAAAATCTACATAAACGTATGCAGGGGCTAAAAGAAAATGTAAAATGTAAAAGTTTTTGTCGAAAATTTTCAGGATTACGAAGCCATCTTGAAGTGAATAATTTTTAATTTGCTTGATAGCGCTGTCTCATTTATTAAAATTTCTAGGTGACATTTTTTTCAAAAATTACCTGAGAACTATTTGAAATTATTGGAAAAAGTCAGCGTAAAATGTCTTATTATTTACAGCTTCGTTACTTTAAAACTTAGCAACATTGCTTGCAATTAGTAAAGCATTTTTTGTTAAGGAGGGAAGCAAAGGGTTGACCAAAACGTCACTCTTCTCCAGACTGGTCGGCGATGTCAAAATTTTCTGTGATCAAATTGTTAGCAAATTTACATCTCTGTCGAACGTAAGCCAGAGACGCATTCGAATATACAGGGTGGTTTAACTGTCAGGTTACAATGGAAAATTTTTCAGTGGGAAAAATTCGCAAATCTCCATTAGTTACCGAAATTTTGCCTCTGAAATTCAATACTTGAAGAATTTTGTCATCAGTGTTCCATAAGTTTTGATAAAAATTCATACAAATCTCAATCCCAAATTCGTAACTAATGGAAATTTACAAATTTTTCCCATTGAAAAAATTTCCATTGTAACCTGACATTTAAACCACCCTGTATATATGACAATATACATGCATATGTACATATGTAAACTTCTACGTTTTGCGAAATTAGTTTGCCAACATAAAATGCCAGCATTGTCATATCTACATAAATTGATTTTTTAGCTACCTGCACTATCTCTGCATCTTTGATGAGTAGATAGGGTAGATGGCCTCCCCACATGCGGGAGATTCCGTCCGAAACGTTAAATGGTGTTGTTTTTGGGTCAAGAATATCTGAAAATAGAAATGTGCCTTTGGAAGTGTTCAATAATTACGTGTAGTCTAAAAAAAATTTAATTGGAATCAAGATTAGAAAATACTGATATAATGACATTCGATAATCCTAAATGTGTGAAATGTAAGAAAATTTTGAATTGAAATTGCTCTGGAAATTTTTTAAACACATATTTCCAGCAAGGGTCCAAAACTTTTAGCACAATATTTAGGCGATTCAAACACTGCTGGAAATTAGCATTATTAGCTAGTACGTAAGTTTTGTACATAAAATAATTTGACAAACTTTATTTACAAAACAAAAAGACACCCACATGATCTGATCTAAGTAAGTTACCAAAATTTTATAAGCTCATTATCCTTAGAAACATGTCTGAAATTTTGTCCAAGTTTCTAGGTTTGTAGGTTTACGGAATTTACTGTTTTTACAATGTTACCAGGGCCTGCCTGAATTGTCTTTAATTTTTTCAAATAAACCTTACATCTTCCATCCAGCAGTGTTCGCACGGCGGCGAAAGACCCGATAAATGGGATGTAGGGCACGCCAGGAAATCTATTAATTTTCTTCGCCACTGATGTAAAATGACATTGGTAGTAGTGCCAGAACAGTAGAAAAATTAAGGAGGGAATCACAATTTTCAAAATTATGGAGAAAAGTGGAAAACTAGGAATTAAAATTGTGGAAAATTCTGTCTGATTTTCAGTCGAGGTTAAACATTCCAGATCCATTTTTCCACTTGTAATCTGGAAGTCCTGTGAGAAGATTTGGGTCAGAAGCGAGCAAAATCAGGAATAAATACGTGGTGGTTGAATCGTTAAAATAGATTATTTAACAAATAATTGTTCATATTCATACACTTTGTTACCTTAACCTCCATTGGGTACCAAGCAATAAATACGAAATAAACGGGAAATACAGAAATATGTATGCTTCAAATATGTATGCTTCAAATTTCAGGCCATCAAATTACTTGTAATGATGACCACACGATCATGTAATTTGGAGGGGAATTTAATTTAATGGTACATATGTATACATGTACATTGTATATAAGTACATTGTACAATTATTCGCAAATATTAGATTTATGCTGAGCCTTGTGACGTGCAAGAGCTTAACTAGGCAGTTAACAATTAACTTAAGTTGATACAATCATACTACCTAAATTTAGGAAAAACCGCATATAAACGTTACTGCACTTACAAGGGAACCACAACTACTGTCCCATCTAGATTTCCTTCGGAATAGCCTTAATCGACAGATAATTTTGTGAAACTAAAACTTTGTCATAGAACATGCGGTGCAAAATCGCGTTTTCGCGAAATATTTGGCGAGAGTTGCACCAAAACCTGCCATTTTCCCAATGCTTTTAACATAGCCACCAGCCTTTCGAATGATGAAATGAACCTTATGGAATATTGATAAATTATATGTGTACCCGTCCGCGCAATTTCAGCCCGATCACGAATATGCAAAAAGTGATGCAAGCATTTGCCAATTTTTTGCAAATTGCAAAAATCGGATAAACTTTCGCAAATTTGAATTCTTCCTTCCTTTAAATTCAACAAAACTAACAAGTTTAACTAATGTAAAATACCAGTTTGTTACTGCAAAAATTTGCAAAAATTGAAGTTCGCAATTTTTCATTACTATTTTATAGAAACTAAAAAAACTCTCATTTACATACATATGTACGAATGAAGGGAAAGCTAATTTGTAGAACAACTAAAAAATCATCACGATAAACAATAATAAACATTGCAATTTTTTGCAACCTGAAATTTGTTTGCAACTTGCAAAAATAAATATTGCAAATAATTTCTAAAAATGCGTAAAAATAGACTAGAATTGGTTATTTTAAATAATTTTCATGAAAAATAGCAAATTTGAATTTTTGCAAATTTTTGCAATAACAAACTTGTATTTTCCATTAGTTAAACTTGTTGGTTTTGTTGAATTTAAAGGAAAGAAGTATTCAAATTTGCGATATTTTATTCGATTTTCGCAATTTGCAAAAAATTGACAAATGGTTGCATCACTTTTTGCATATTCGTGATCGGGCTGAAATTACGCGGACGGGTACATATACAGTAATTTTTCAATGTTCTATAAATTGTATCATTCGAAAGGCTGGTGGCTATGTTAAAAGCATTGGGAAAATGGCAGGTTTTGGTGCAACTCTCGCCAAATATTTCGCGAAAACGCGATTTTGCACCGCATGTTCTATGGCAAAGTTTTAGTTTCACTAAATTATCTGTCGATTAAGGCTATTCCGAAGGAAATCGAGATGGGACAGTAGTTGTGGTTCCCTTGTTAGTATAGGGCTCATATAACTTCATGCATACATACATATGTATAGTTATTTATATTCAACTCTGGTATATATTTTATGCATCTTGCGTTCTCTGTAATTATATATAATACTAAATTTCTTTATGGTCGCAGTTAAATATGCAGTTAGCAAATATCCAAGACACCTTGTAGACTTGTACGTATGTATGTGTGTATGCATGAGTTCAATGATATTAAACCTATTTACTTATCTAATATGTATGTAACTGCACCGATAAATGTGTATTATACAACTGCATTTATGTACTGATGTACCTTTGATGCAATATTTATAAAATTTAAGGTGCATATAAATATGAAAGTTGCAAAATATTTGTGCCAAGCGTATACTAAGATACGGTTGAATTACTCGATTACACGTTGTGCGAGTTAGATATACATATATAGACATATATACACATATATAAGGCGAAAAACTCCCAACTAAACATGAATGAGCACACAAAATGTGCCATTCTCGGTGACAATTTTTTTTACATAAATACATATTTAATACCTAGCAAGTCTAGGTAATTATCAATTTCTCTCATGTATGAATTTAAGGCTGAATAAATTAATCCACGAGGAATGACTCGTGGCATGAAAATTCGTGAATATCGGATCGTTAGTCTCATTATAGTTTTCGTTTTAAAATATATTAAGCACATGGATAAGATCAAGATGTTTCTGTCCCAAAAACATTGGGACTGGACCACTTGTCCACGTTTTTAATTTTAAAATGCTGTATGCACGTAATTAAATCAATATAGATAATTATTTTATGAAATTAAATTTAATAATAATTTTTTTAAATAGGAGTAAGAAATAATGCCAGGATGGTCATGCATATATTTACTATCGGGAAGTAACAAATCTATTGTGACTTTCTTACCAGAATATTTGTAGATATTCCTGCACGTGCAACTCATAACTTCTCTTCGCCACACGTTACCCATTGTTTAATTCATTACACGAAAATCATTTCTACTTCAGTCACCATCAATCATTTAAAGCAATTGTCACATCGATGATCGAACCGTTATCTATCCGTTATCAAAATAAACCTTCATAAATACGTCAATTAGTGCATGTGTTCCTCAGAATTATTGTAATAAGCAACCTTCCCACAACCAGTCGCCCCAGTGCAAGGACAGCACAACCAGCGCGAACTTGACTGAGAATAATCATGGCGTCTTCTCTTCCTCTTCTAACTTTTATCCTTTTAACCGTGCACTTCGCCCTGACCAACTCCCAAACTTGTTCATACTACACCGATTTGCGCATGAACGGGAACACGATGCCGGGTGGAGGATCACAACCAAGTATCCGGGCTTGTTGCGAAACTTGTAACTCGTTTCTCGACTGTGCCGTGTGGAATTTCCGCCCTAATATAAATGGGAATGGGACCTGCACCCTGTACAGTTATCGGATCAATACGTCTTCCGAGCCGGGAACGTTTTGCGGGTTTAGATCCGCAGATCTAACAACTCATACAGCATCTCCAACGACTACGACGGCATATACGACAACTGATAATCCTACGACACCCCCAATTGATTCGTTTTGCCCGCCAATGGGAAATTATACGTTGCCACACGAATGTATGTATGCAATAATAATTTGCATGTTAAAGGTCAATTTTAAAATTTGCATTTAAAGTAATTCGTACGCTGCATTTGTAGGGGACTGTACCCTTTATATTTCCTGCGTTGAAGGCGTCGGGACAGAATTGAGCTGTGAAAATGGATTTTACTTTGATTTTCCCTCCCTGCGCTGCAAACCGCATCAAGAAGCGGAATGCTTCCATTCTGCCACACCACCTCCAACTGAGCCACCCATGACAACGGACGATCCATCGGTTAACTGCCCACCGGAAGGGGGCGCCTTGTTGCCACATTTAAGTAAATAAAATTATGCAAAGTACCCGCCCTAAAATTCCGATTAAAATTTACGAAATATTTTCGTTTACCACTGGGTTACATTGAGGATGAGCAATTCAATCTGATGCTGTTATAATGTAACAAAAACACTACGGAGTTGTAATGAATTGCCATAAAAGGGTATTAATCTATGACACGACCTTGCAGTAACCTAAATATTAAAATACGACCAACTTGGTATCCATGGAGTGTCACGTTTAAATTCAATGAATGAATTTTCCAACCTTAGCATTTTTTGTACATATAATTACAGTAGAATTCCGCTTCAGTTAGCCGTTACTTAAAGCATTTTTATACAAAATGTTCTTAAGCTAAAAATATGATACATAAATCACCTTTTTAATTTTGATTAATAAATAGGTGACTGTTCTATGTACTACATGTGCGCTGATGGGTATCCTATTGAAATGAAGTGCTCATCAGGCCAGCTATTTGATCACATACTGCTTAGATGTCAACCGGAAGCAGTTGCAGAATGTTACCCAGGATCGAACTTCGAATATGTATAACCGTGCATATTTACATACTCATACGTAGGTATACATAGGTAATTTTCATATCTTCAAACTTCATTAAAAACTTCATTATTTCTGATTTAAAAATCAAATTAATTCGTTGGGCGTATGTAATAAATAAATTGGCTAGATCTTTTAGACATATGTACAACTTCGTTGGACGGTTAAATTGGCACTCATTTCAGAATTTCTGGCCGCACTGCAGAAACTTGCAGAATTGCAAACAATTACATACGTAAATAATTATCAATATTGCAAATCTAATCGGACTTACTTGCATTCCTAAATACCCGTAATTACTTACATGTATGCTATACCCATGGGTATTTATATATAAACTTACATATATATGTATGTAAATTGTATACCGCAAATATTTAAAATTAGTAATATCATACCGGATTTACTCGCATTTATACAAATGTACCAGATGTAAAATCTAGTCTCAGTTCCTGGAAATGATCATAAATTACAAAAAATGTCATTGCGGTCTAATTTGGTAGTGAAATTAGTGTCATTTATTTGATTAATCGGTTATGAATACATACAAATACGTAAAATAAAGATTATCCAACTTATTTATTAACCTTGGACAATAATCCGTAGATTATGTATCAGTTATATATTTACATACACGAATATGAATTTGCACATTTGCAAATATGTTTACAACCCGGATTTAACATTCCTTGTGACCCCTATGAAGGATGACGATGATCAATACAACAATTAAAGTCGACACCATAGCCTGTTTGTTTTAGGAAAAAAATTGGTATAAAAACGCGAAATTGTGCAGAGCAACGACCATATTCTTAAGTTTGCATGTATGGAAACTTGACTTGATTCAAACAGGAGGAAATGATATCAAAAGTCTGCCTTGCGATATTCGTCGCGACAAATTTAGCATGTAATTATATATTTTTTAAGTAATTATGTTTATAATTTCGATAAAATTTATATTATCTTTAACGCATTTCATTTTTTAGTCGGATACGTGCAAGAAGACCCATGCAAAAGTTATCCTGGGGTATGCAAACCAAAAATTGAATGTCCACAGGGTTCCCTTGCCAAGATAAATGGGCGCTGGAGCTGTCCCAGCAGTCCGGATGGGATCGAGTGCTGTCCTTCCGGGGGTGGAGGTAAGAAAAATTTCCCGCTTTTGTTTCGAATTTTAATATCATGCAAATTTACAAATATTTGGTAACCAGGGTACAAACAGGAAGAACCTTGCACGAGTTACCCGGGCGTTTGTAAACCGAGTAGCGAATGTCCGCGTGGATCTCTGGCGAAAATAAATGGTCAATATTCCTGCCCCTCGTCCCCCAATGGGATTGAATGCTGCCCCACGGGCGATGGTGGTGGGGGTGGTGGTGGCGCAGGCGCTATTGTGGCCGCGGCGCGACGCCAAATTGGACAACCGTACGTGTGGGGTGGGGGCAACAAGGATGGTCCGACAAACGGGGGTTTTGACTGTTCTGGACTTTCGCAGTATGCGGTTTATCAAGGCGTGAGAAAAGTGGTGCCACGAACGGCGCAGACGCAGTATGATTATGGGGGATGTGCCAGCGTACCGCTGGGGTCGAGGCAGGCGGGGGATTTGATTTTCTGGGGGAATGGAAGCGGGGTTTATCATGTCGCGATAGTTTCCGGGTATAATACGGTCGTGTATGCGCCACAACAGGGAGAGAGGGTAAAGGAGGGGCCACTTTATAATCAGGGAGAGTTGAAGGGTGCGGTCCGTAGGTGTTGGTAAATACGTATGCATGTAATTAGGCAATATGTATTCACCTGTTAATAAAATACTGCTGTGTATACAGATAATCATCTGAAATACGTGATTATTAAATTTTGTGTCTGTAATTATGAATTAATGATTATTAATTCATACATAGTCCGTTAATCACGATTAATTAATCATGTATCCCTCATATTTGCATAATTCATAAATTTTCAGCAATTGGAGTAAGTTAAAATTTGAGACGGAATGTATGTATTTATAAAGTGCTTAAATATTCAAATTTACCTTAATACTAAATAGTTAAAATAATTATACTTTAAATTATGTCACTAATAAAAATTGACGTCTGCTTATCAGATCAGAAATACTTGCCACACATGGACTTTTATTTTCCAACTAAATAAACATTGTTGCAGGGTAAATCTCACCTTTTTCATACATAACGGGAAGCTTACATAATTTTGTGTTATGTAAGTGCGTGCCGTCGATTTATCTGTGGTTGGCAGATCCATAAAAATGCAAGGCATGAATGATTCCGGCACTCGCTATTTATGACAAGGACCTCAGATAAAGTATGTCTTCGATTTTCCAAAAAATTATAAACCCCTTAATCTACACTTTTAAAAATAATTGTACCCTTCTGAAAAGTCAAGGCCCTCTGAATTCTAAATTAAGTAAACTATACTAAGTTCAGAGTAAGGTTGACTTAATAAAGAGTAAAGTTTACCCTGGATTTTGTATAGTTTGCTTAATATGGATTTCACAGTATATTTACATAATTTTCAATAGGGTGATACTTATTATTTCTAAGAGTGTATTTATTCCCTCGTGACAATATTTAACATAATAGCATGTCCTCGCTTATCAAATTGATACCCTACTTTATGAATGATCCTTTAAATCTGACATTACTTACGTTTAGCTCCACTGACTCCTAAATGATTTTATGGAACGTCATTATCTCACGCAATGGAAAAAGTCGAGGCACATAGAAATCCCGAGTTTTCCTGCATTTTAACATGTCATCTTCTTACGACAGGATGGATTCTTTCCGTCATAAAAATAGTGGTGCATGGAAACTTAATAATTTCAAAATTTTACTAGTTTTCGGCACCATATTAATGTTAACGTATTACGTGTTGTTTTTTAAATGTGAGACTGCAAAGTTTACGCGTGTTGGGGATTCTTTGACAAAATATTATAAATCTTCACGACTAGAAGAAGATCGTTTAAACGATTTAGAAACGAGGGAGGATATGGAGAAGTACATTTTTAGTGAAAATAATAATTCCAATTTGAGTCAGACTGATCCCATAGTTTTGAAATATTTGAAAAAGTACCATTTACATAATGGGATCGTGCCTGGGAGGAAGATTCACTACCCGACGGTGGTGAATGAGCTCGATTTGTATGTCGATCTCGCACTGAGGAAAGTTTTAAAGGATAAAAAGGTATTCCATTTTACTTGCTTTACATATTTGGGCGTATTCATCTCAATGTCATATATATTTTGCAAATTAGTTCTGCAAGTATGTATTTTGCGAAATAAAAATCTTGCTGGATAAATTTCCTAGCAAAAATTTCACACTTCATACAAATTTGGAGCTCAGAAACATCAAATACCAAAACTAATTTTTAAAAATTAAGTTTTAACCCTTAGCCATGGGAGACCGTTTTAAAACGTTTTACACTTTTTGCTTTAATTCGGGAGACCGTGAAAAGCCGTTCACAAAAAAAGTCTCTGTCTTCGGGGTCAACGGCTTTTCACGTTTTCACGTTTCCATGTCAGGTGCGGGACAACGGATATTTCCGTGGTAAAAATTATTTAGCTGATTCGGGAAACGGCAAAACACGCGGGCACTAAAAACTAAAATTATTAGGGCCTTGGTTCAGAATCGTCCGTGGTAACACTAGGTCAGTTTCATATAACTTCGCCCCTGCTTTGCATTGGATGGGTTGCATGTAAAATTTTTGACTCTGGTTTACTAACTGCTAAAACTATTCAAGAAATTTATAACATAAAGTTATTGAGGCCAAACCACACCCGTCTCATGTAATCTTGGTTTTGCCAGGACATGTTCATTTTTGCTAAATTTCAACGTTGATGAAAAACTAGTAGGAGAAATTAGTTTTGGGTTTTCCCAGAAGCTCGACAAATATTTTGGTTAGTACACGAACTATCTCAGATAATTTATAAAAGTACAGGGGATTATTTAAGATACAAAATATGAGGTAAAACCAGCGTCGCCAATAAATAAAGGGTTATATACACCTTCTATCAAACTCATAAATTATCAAATTGATCTCCACGTCAAGATTGAGGTCGTGGCTGCATTTAAAAATTAAAATATACCAAATGAATGCATATAGTTAGTCAGAACTAAGATCTTGATCCAAGTTAAAAAAAACCCTTATGCAGATCCACAAACATGTGTGGTTTGGGATCAATAGCTCTATTTTACGAATGTCTTGAGTAGTTTTGCATAGTCATAATTTTGCACCATAGTCATACTTCATAACTCTAAAATTATCATGCAACTTTGCTTTACAATGTTACACTTAAATTTTAATACTCATCATATTTATTGACGTTGTCCCGCAGCTAATTTTCTCCTAACGTGTTTTGCCGTTCTCCCGAATTGAGAATTTATAGAATTGTCCCGAATCTACTCATATAATAAAAGTTTCCAGATTTAGAACTTGTCAGATTTTAATTATTTTTTTGGCTTCCCGAATGATGACAATTGTGGTCATCGAAACGCCCCGCAGCAACGCCAAACATAGTTACCGTTTCTCCTCGGCTAAGGGTTAACCCTTAAATTAAAATTAGATGATTTTGATAATAACCCTCCTGTGCAAATTTTGCACAATATTTGAGTTTGTAAATTGCCTATTTACGATTTTTTTTATTTTCGAAATAAATGTAACTGATTTTTAATAACGGATAAATTTTCGGTTTTAAATTGGAAAAGTGTTCCTGCATTTTCGTAAAACTTGAAAAGAAGTTTTTATTGTATTTTTAGACGGGCGGATTTTTTGTCGAGTGTGGCGCTAATGATGGAGAATTTATGTCGAATACGATCGCTTTAGAAAAAGATCAGCAATGGAGCGGGCTGCTCATTGAAGGGTCGCCATTATTGTCCAAAATTTTAAGGAGGAAGCGAAGAAATGCTTGGGTGGCGGATGTGTGTCTAACGGGAAGATATCCAGAAAGAGTACGGAATTAGTATACAAAATTAATTGCATAATTGTAAAATAAATCAAAATTTTGAAATTGGATTAATTTAACAGATTGAATTCTTAAAACATAAAAACACCGCGGAAGACTGGCGTATCGGGAATGGAATTGGTAAAATAAATCCTGGAAATAAGTATGAAAAGCCGCTTCTGAATTTACCCGATACCGGACATTATTTGGATCACGTAAGTATGTATGAAAAATAAACGGTTGAATTTACTCGGAACTTTGTAACCCAGCAAGATCCGTAAATAATAAGCAATACAATTTTTATAAACTTTACAAAGATTACGAAACAAAGTCAAATTTCACATAAATCAGTCAAAAACTTTACTGACTGAGGATGAGCTGTACATATGTATTTATGTATGTATGTATATTGAGAGTGAGACAATTAACCAATTAACGCAGGCTTTGATAACATTGTAAACTTTACAAAATTTTATAAATATGTATTTCTAGAGAAAAAAAGCTTACACATCTTTGTAAACTTACTCACAAGGGACACTCACGACCTGTCGTTTGAGTCCAGGGTACCCACTATGTTTTTTAGAATCTACTAGGACCCCTGATGAAGGATTCATTCATATTTCCGTGTATAACTCATATTTGGCGCCATGGCGTGGCGCCAAATTCGCCAAATTTGATGGTTTTTCATTTTAAAACCGCCATAACTTATGTAATCCTTGGCGGATTTCCAAAATTTTTGGCAAAAATCATAACAAGGAGTTCAACTTTCGTATTCTATGAAATTTTTTCTAAAATTATCGCTTTTAACTTTTCGCAAAATTTCGAAATTTCGGGTTCGTCGAAAAAATGCTAAAAATATCTCAAAAATTAAAATTTTTTTATTTTTATTTTTTTCTCTAAAATTTCGACTTTTCTGATCATTTTAAGCATAAAATTTTAAAAATCCGACATAAACTGCAAAAGTTATGGGGGTTTGAAATTGGTCGAAAATGCAAATTTTTAAGTTTAGCGCCACGCCATTGGGCTAAATATGAGTTTTACACGGAAATATGAATCCTTCATCAGGGGTCCTAGTAGATTCTAAAAAACATAGTGGGTACCCTGGACTCAAACGACAGGTCGTGAGTGTCCCTTGTCAGATCTAGAGTGTCTTTTTTATCTTGTAAACGTTTGCAAAATTTCATATTTTACACGTTACCAATAATGACTGCGTAGGTCGCTCATTAATTGGGTAAAAGTTTGCAGATATTCTTTCAAGGGTTCCAAATATTCCATTTAATTGCCACCGGAAACAATTGTAAATATTTTGCATTAATTTTATTCCAAATATTTTAGGGATTTCTTCCAGAAGATTACATCTCTGAAGGAATGATCTCCTGTTTCCCGTTATATTCCATCCTCTCCGCAATTAATGTCAGCACGGTGGACTTTTTCAGTTTGGACGTCGAGGGACACGAGTACAAAGTGCTTCAAGGAATTCCTTTCGACTTGCTCGATATCAAGGTAAATATTTAAATATTTACACTGTTAGAAATCTGGTAAAGTCGGGCAGGAACATTTGGAATTCTCGGTATTAAGGTTTCTACCGCTTGGTATTAAAATTATGCCTGCCCAAAAAAGTTTGCTACTCAAATGGTAAAATTTTAATATCGAGCTATTTCTACAGTGATACTTATCAATACCACTTTAGTAGAGTCATACATGAATACTGCTTGGTATTATTTTAATAATGGATTTCTATTTAGATAAATAATGATGCTCATAGTCAGAAAAATGCGGTCTTAAATTTTAACGAATTTTTAACACTTTTTTTCATTTTTTAATTATCAGGTTATAATTGTAGAACACGCAACGACGCCGGAAGGAAAGAACGCTATTAAAGATTTAATGGTAAAAAATGGCTACAAGTTGTACATGAATGGATCAAATGATTACATTTTCATTAAAAAGAATTATCTCGTAGAGTAAATTTAGTAACGACGTCGTAAATTACAACTTGTAATTAATTATTTAAATTGGAAAATTTTAAATTATGCGAAATAAATATGGAATTACTTATTAAATTTTGATCCCCTTAATACAAATTTTTAATACAATTTTTTTTGTATTAAGGATCTAGGTGACATGCTTAAAGTTTTTTTAACCCATGCAAATTTTTTCGTGATAATATAGCTAAACTTGCAAGGGAATTAGAAATAACTTGCATAAAGTAGCTAAATGAGATTGAATCTATGACTTTGACGATTAAGACACCTATCTCATAATCTAATCCATAGTTAATTGATAATTTAAATTGCATGCAAAACAAAAAAAAGCATGGATTTTTTTAATGAAAAGTTTTCCATGAATAACGGCAAAACAATACATATGGTGTAACAAGAGTTCATATATTCGGTCAACGACATACTTTTTTGATAATCTTGTTTAAAAAATATACATTGGTATGACCCTGTAAATTTGTAAAGATAACCTCTCTTATCAAATTCCACCCTATGGATGGATGCCATCCAACTTTTACTCTCCACAATACCCCCGGAAAATTGAAACCGCGAACCAAATATCTTAATCAACACATGATCTTTTTCTAAAACAAAAATAAACTCATAAATTAATTAACAATTTGAAATTATTAGTAGTAATTCAGTATTTTAATTATTATGGGGTCGACCTGTTTTTTCTGTCGCCTAAACTACCCCTCGATTGGGACGGAAAATAATATCCCCCTGTTTTTGACCTGTCTCTCCGCCGTTAACGTGAACTCGGTCGAAATCGAGGTCCTTCTCCACCTCGGAAAAGAAGATTTTCACGCCTGCCCCCAATGCGTCGCCATCCTGGAAAAAATCTCCTCCCACTTGTTCCAACTTGGTCAAGAATTGAACAATATTTACACAATTTTGCAAAATTGCGACGCAAAAGGCGCCAGTGAGCTGGATAAATTGAGGAGACAAATTATCCAAAGTATGTTTCAGAAACATTGTTTTTTTTATATTGTAAAATTATGAAAATATATGGGAATATTCATGGCAGTAATTTTGTAAAATTTGGGAACAAGCTGGTAAAAAGTTTGGAAAACTGTGAATCTATTTATTGGCCTGGGAAGATTTGCTGCTTTGATTTACTCTTAATTTGTAGTTTGGTACATCTAGAAAAAGTAATTTGCATGAATGTGTTTCTTTAGTCAAGCGCATAAAGCTTGTGAAGCATCTAAATATGCAAATTTACGCACATTTTCCTACATGACTTACTTTGCTACTTTATAAATTTTGTTATATCTTTAACAGATTTCGATCCAAACGTACACCTGAATTTGTTTCAGCCTGTTCCTACACCAAATAATGATGACCCCACCAACGTGGAGGATTTCGCTGACCCCATTAAGTCCGAGATTAACCCCGAAGGTTATCCTGAACAAGACCAAATTGACCTCGAACTAGTCAAGGTTGAAGCGGACGGTGAAACGGAAGTCGAACTGGGTGATTTCATCCTCTTTCCGGACGACGTTGAGCCTGATTACGTACCTGACACTGATCCCCTCGATTCCTTGTCCTCTCCTGAAGATTGTCCCGTGGATGATCCACTCGCAGACCCTCCCCCTGCTCGGAAGCGACGAGTAATTTGCATGCATCTTCTACAATTTATCGCATTTATTCCGCGACTGACATATTTATTTTTCATTCACAGATGTCATCGCCACCAGAGCCAAAATGCAAAGTTGCGAAAACAGCTACCCCAGTTATCACGGAAGACCATATAGCCAAACTTGTTGGTATAAATAGCTCAAAAAAACTCCTAAGCATTCTAATTTAGCGGATTTAATTGTCAAACATAAATTTTTAAAAATCTGGTATAGTATAGTGGTGAGGCGGGTATTGACTTCTCGGTATTAAATTTAATAAGCGGTACCAACTTAAGTTGGTACTGCTTGGTATTAAAATTACGCCGGTCCGTAAAAATTTCCTGCCGATATGGTAAAAAACTTTAATACTATTACTTATCAATCCCACTTCATATATGAATACCACTTGGTAATATTTAATACCGGATTTAGAACAGTGTAATAATTTCACCCAGTTTACAAGGCTTCTTGTTACTTTCTCCTTAGAACGTCTCCCGTTCCAGTGTCACATTGAAAATTGTTGCCAACTCTTCGAGACGAAAGAACTGCTCGAAAAGCATACCAATCTCCGACACACTGTCCACGCTTGCGTCACGTGCAACATATTTTTTCCCCTCGTCAGCCAACTCGACCGCCACATCGTCACGGTCCACCCCGAACAGCCGAACCCTTTAAAATGCCCCACGTGCGCAAAAGCCTTTACGAAACGACACAATTTCAACAACCACGTCAAAAGGTGTCACGTTGTCGTGGAGGAACCCGACGCAAGCAAGTTCCCTCGAATCGGCTGCGTGCAAACGTCCGACACCACGTGGACGTATCTCGACGTCGCGATTTCTCTCGTAGGCGACAAATACGTCTGCAGTCGGTGCGACTGTACAAGGCCGACAAAGGCCCTGCTCATGACCCACATCCGGTCCCGACATACGAGTAATTTGCATACATATGTACATATAGTTTTTGCGAGTGATTATTTCCTAATTATATGTAATAAAGATGTCCTTGTTTCATCTTGTAGCCCACCTCCCCTTTGCATGCGGCTTTATCGGGTGCGGTTGGCCTTTCGCGAACCAACTTCTGCTAGACGATCACCTCGCCAAATCCGGTCACGGAAGAGAGGCTTGCAAATTCTGCGGAAAATTATTCTTTAAACGTTACATGGGCGAACATGTCCTTTCCGTGCACGAGGGATCTAACCGATTCATCTGCCAGACATGCGGAAAGGTAAATAGCATTTTTCTGGAAATAATGGGCAAATTCACGTCAATCTTCGTAAATCCGTAACCATGCCAACTTACGAACTTTTAACGAAACTTGAAGTAATTTTTGTTTACAAATTTACAAAACCTTACGAAGCACGATTAACTGACATCGTTTCTATGGGGTGGTGCCCCATACGGTTGCGACAAATGGATTATTTTTTAGAAAATTTTCATTTTTTAAATCGTTGGGGCAAAAGTCCTTTGGTTTGCCCCAACGACTTTAACCTTGAATAACTTTTGAATAGGCAGACAAAGAGACTTAATTCCTGAGGATGAAATCATCCTAATTTTTAGCTTGATTTTTTAAGCTAAAAATCTCGAGTGTACTATTTCGAAAATTAAAATGTTTATTTTGAAGAATATCTCCAAAATATAAGTTTTTCAGGAATTTCGAAGCCAATTCTTATCTCACAAAATTTTATGATATCAAACTGATCGTATTATCTAGACCGATCGATTGACACCCCACTGGAGGGTGTGAGATCCCTTGGTCCGGATTTGACCTAGGGGGTCATCTCAATCCTCCAACTTAGCAACGGTCCACTCACACCATTTTGTCAGCCCATAATAATTAAAATTTGATTTCTTCAAAAATGAAAATTTGTGTTGGAAACAATTCATTTGTCGCAACATGTATAGAATGATAAAGTGTCAAATAATATTGCTTACGAAGATGTTAGTTGGTTCGTAAGTCATCTTCTTAAGTTTACGTGGTTGCGAATTTACGAAGGTTGACGTGAATCGCTTCATTGTCAATTTTTTTCTTTAGTGTTATTTCGATCGGCCAAATTTAATTTGTGCCAATTTTGTCTTCCAGGGTTTCCACACACAATATGCCTGCACGAAGCACGAATCCTCCACGTGTCCCACCCGAAGTGGTACGAAATCCACGAAACTAACTGCAGAAGAGAAATCTAGACTACGCGCCGCCCGAGAATCAATTTTGGGGCAGGAAATCGTTTCAAACCCGTGCAAACATTGCGCTAAGATAATTTTTGGGTCATTGGCGTCTCTTTCGTGTCACCAGGACAAATGTCGCCACGGCGTGGTGGCGAAAGAGGAGGAAAAACTTGGCCGAGGAATTTACCTTATCGGTGGCGTCGTGGAAATCGCCACGGTCGTCGTTCTTACGGATCCGCAAGTTCTCAGGTTAAAATGTAGCGCGTGTAATAAAACCTTTGTCCACAGACCGGAAGCCGTAGCGCATGTGCAGGCTCATCATTGTGGTAATTTTTAATATATAAGCAGCTTTGAAAGCCGTGTAAACTTTGTGATACGATTTTGAATTTTCCATGCTTATTTTTGCATGGAAAATTTTTCAACTCTTAAATTTTGCATACCAGTTCCGTGAAATATTTCGGACAAATTTCGGGTCTTTTAAAGTTTACAGTTTCAAAGCATCGTGTACATTATTTTTATTGAGATTTTTAAATGGCGTTTATTTTCTTTGAATTTTCAGGTCAATCTTCTTAGCTCTTGTAGCAAGCATTAAAGCCAAATTGAACCTAAACTAACTTTAGCCTTAATTTGTACGTATTTAAATATTTTTAAATTAACATTAAAAGAATAATTGATATCAAATAAATCATGATATCCGCTTGCTCCCAAGTGTTTCCAGTTTTTCAAATGATGGATGCTCGCACGCATTTACATTCCAACAAGGCATTCCAACATCTGCAATTTCGCAGCAGTACAATCTTAAAATAGTGTCACTATTTTGAAAAGTAAATTCACTCGAAATTTTATGTTAAGAAGCTACCTATACTAAATCCAGAGTAACGTAACTTGATAACGAGTAAAGTTTACTCTGGGTTTAGTATAGTTTACTTCATTTAAAATTTAGAGTGCACTTACTTGTCAAAATGGTAACATTATTTTTAAGAGTGCAGATACAGACTTGTAAAATCATATAGGTAATATGTATTTCGGTAAAGAATCAGAAATTCTGATTCAGAATTTCATTAATTTAATGTAAACAGCAAGTTGCATGAAAATGCAGACAAACAAACTGCATGATTCTGCAAACGCACAAAATTTGTCGCATCTTGTACTGTGCGCTGGAAACCGGGATTTTCTTTCCAGCCGGTTTCTCCTCCAGAAGAAAGTAAATAAATAAATATTTATTTCACGTCCCTAAAAACTTGAATTTCAAATTTTAAAAGAGTAAAAAACTCCATTTGAATAAATTTAAGTGTCACACCAACTTTGATACTTTGACATCAAATTAACAAAAAATGGGGGTGATTTGTTATCGTTAAAATAAATAAAGTACTGATTTTATTTTTAAAAAAGTTCTAATGTATTCAGTATTTCAATTGACTCAAGTAACTAAAGTAATTTCTGTTGAACTAATTACAGGCTAAATAACTTGTCATCCAAATTTTGTAATTCGACGATGCCGTTCAATCTCCCCTTCGTCCAATTGACGCGGAACATGGTGCTCGACAATGTCGCCGTGTCGGAATGTAAAACGGTCAAAATTTCGGGATGTTTTCTCTGCGGGATAAAACCGCTGGCGGATTTTCGGTCACTGCCAGAAACTGTCACCCGGCAGGAAAAAGCGTCCTTATTTCGGAACCTCTTAATCAATCCAACCATCCGTAAAAATACGTCTCCGTCAAGTTATAACCAATTCATGTCCACCACGGAATCCTGCTCGGATTGCTTATCTCTCATTAAAGAAGTTTGCGCCCGGCAGCAAGAAATTGTAGCCTTGGAGAAAGAGTTGGAAAATAGGTTGGAAGAATCTAGGCGAAAATATTTCAATGGATGTGAAATAGTCGCTAATACTTTGACAGGTGAAGAAAAATACTTGTTTTATAATTAATAATTTATGGTTGGATTTAAAAAATCTGGATTTGTAATTTATTAACATAACATAACATTTCGAATATTTCTATTTGAATAGTTGGGCGTATCAAACTTCACGCAGGCGGACAAGACAACTCGTCAACTTTGGCCGGATTATCTATACCAGCAAGAAAATTTTCACCTGTGCAAATGTCGCCAGAAATCGAGGACGACGAAAGGATAAGTCGTGAAAACGAGGAAGATATGTCCCTTGACGAAGAAGAGAACACGTCCTCAGAATGGGACGAAGACGACGAGGAAGATAAGCCCTCAGAATTTGCCGCTGAAAAGGAAAATATGTCCATTGACGAAGAAGAGGCCTCAGACTTTGACGAAGAAGAGGAATACACGCCTCCAAACGGCAAACCAACTGGAAGAACAATGCAGTCGAATAATAAGCATTCTACTAACGCAACCGTAAAGTAAGAATATTATCTTCTCGCCTAATTAATTATCAGAACAGGAAATTTGCACATTTTTCTGTAGAAACAGAGCGCATTTTTTTTGTATAGAAAATTAAATATGTACATTTTATGCCCCAAATTCATATAATTTGTGGCATAAAGTAGTCCTCCCATATGCGAATACAGAAACGTGCCAATTTTCGACTGGTCGATTTTTACACAAAAAAAATCCTAAATAAATTAATAAATTTTACACTTTAACTTACACCCTTTCTACTAACATCAGCGACTGGATATGCCTCCACTGTGGGAAAGACTTTAGATCCAAGGAATACCTTAAGCGACACAAAGAAAACAGAGTTTGCACAAAAACCAGACCCCCAAAAATTGAAGGGCCCTTCGCATGTTCAAAATGTTTCAAACTATTCCCCACCAGGAGATGCCAGATTACTCATGAGATGCACGTTTGCAATATCGTCTACACTCAGGAGCAAGCGGAGCCCATGACGCTATACACGTGTTCCTTGTGTAGCAAGCAGTTTGTGAATTTGTGCGATTATCAACGGTAAGTAAATATAAAACCAATTCTTGGGGTACAAATTTGTGGGGAATTAATAATCGTAAGAAATGTATTGTCATTTACATTTTGTTGCACCCAACCTTAATAATCCTTCCCCTGGGGGTGTTGTTGTCAATGTCAAGTTTAAAATAGTCAATATTTATAAATAAACCGTAGTAACGTTAGAAGTAGCTCACCCTGTAATAATGATATGGTTATAACTTGCCCCAAAGGTGCAGAAAAATGCAACAAAATAGATACATAATTTTTTGCAATTATGCACCAATGGTGCATAATTGCACATAGGTATTAGGTCGTATCTACATATAGGTATTTTGTGGGCGACCCACTGCTGATGCGCTTTCCACTCACCGGTGCCCTTTGACACCAAATCGTCAAGGCTTGATAATACGAGTGAACTGGTATTAAAGTTTTCCTCAAATCAATACTGAGGTTCGACGAGTACAGGCAGAATCCAATTGAGGACATACTAGTAAATATATACGTACCAGGTTTGTAAGAGGGAAAGGGATTCTTATTTTAATCCGAATTCTGCAATTTTACTTACAAATGTGTACATACTCAGGTACTTTGGTCAAACTAATCCCACTAAAGTCAAATAAAACGCAAATAAAGAGGAATTCAATAGCTCTCATGCTACGCAGGGCGAGCTAATAAGCGACGTCGTTATTCATTTATCAAGTTTTTTTGTAATTCAGCTAATTTGTCTATTCTTAATTTTTCGCAGTCATTACGGCATCCATTCCAAGGTGAAGAAATTAGTCGTTCTGGATCAACTCCCGCGCCGCCATCAAGACAACCATACCTCTAAATATGTAAATGAATGTGAAATACTCGGTAATAGTTTGACAGGTGAAGAAAAATAGTTATTTTATAATTAATAATTTATAGTTGGATTTAAAAAAATCAGGATTCGTAATTTATTAACATAACCTTTCCAATATTTCTATTCTATTATTCTATTCTATATTTCTATTTTTTTTAAATAATAGGTGGGCGTATCAAACTTCACGCAGTCGGACAAGACCACTCGTCAGCTTTTGCCGGATTATCTACACCACCAAGAAAATTTTCACCTAGGCAAATGTCGCCAGACGTCGAGGACAACGAAAGCATAGACCCCGACGAAGACGAAAACATGTCCTCAGAATTTGACGAAGAAGAGGAATGTACGCCCCCAAACGGCAAACCAACGGGGAGAACACTGCAGGCGAAGTACGAGCATTCTAATAACGCGACCATAAAGTAAGAATATAATCTTATCGCCTAATTAGTTATCGAAACAGGAAAGGACACATACGAATTTCCCCTTTTTTGCGGCCCCTTAGAGACGATTTCGAGCCAAAATCCCCGGCCCCTTTATTTTCGCAATTTTCCGAGTATTTAAATATCGTAACTTGGTGATTTACAGCCAAATAATCAAATATTTAGATTTTAGCCCGAACCATGGCTTTATGTCTGTCTTTCGATCACTTTAGAACATTGACCGATTTTGACCAAATTTGGTAACAACATATGTCTGCATAATGTAACGACCAAGTTCGAAGATGGGGTCGATAAAAAGAAGTTGGACCGGTGTGGGTCACATACATGTCAGGTGAGGTCATGCAGAGTATTCCAAATAGTCGTGGAAGGCATATTCGAAAATTCGGCACAATTGTCCTAATGTGCCGTATAATGTCGCAATGTAAAGGATATAATAATAATAATAATAATAATAATAGCCTTTATTACCCTCATTTACTAGTACTAGGGAATGCACAAAATGAAATTTTAGCATAGCACACTAGCCTATTTTCGTGAGCTTACAAACAGAAATAACTTACTTTAAATGATTAAATAACAATAACTAAGGGCTAAATTACTATATTTAACTTAACAATATATATGTACGTAAGATATTATCTACTCTTAGTTTGTATAAAGTTAGCTATAATCTATCAAATTTGTTAGAGCTTCAAATGACAAGCCAAAAACCGTGGATTTTGATTTCCATTCGTCATTAATTTTGCTGATTATCATATTAATGGGGGAATTTTTAAATTTTGACGACCTAATTACCGGTTGAAATAGTAAATCCTTGTTTGACCTCAATGACACCACTGCACGAAGCACGCTGGAATTGCGGCAAAAAGTGCCTATACCTACCAAAAAATAATTTGTAAGCAAATTTATTAAGAGCCAATTCTCTCCTTTCATTTAAAGTTATCAACTCAGCTTCCTGCATGCATTCAACATAATTTAAATGATCAGCTCGTTTTCGGAAAATTATACTTAAAGCTTTTTTCTGAACACTTTGAATTTTGTAAACTAATTTCTGGTTCAAGCCAGAGCCAAACACAACTGAACAATACTCAAAATACAAAAACGCATGATTTTTCGGGCAATGCGCAGCGCGAGCTCAACTTCGTGCGTTTTTGCGAACTTGCGGCGCCCATAACGTGCTGAAATTTGCGCATCTGCCCAAGTGCCGAACCAAATGTTGTTTGTAAAGACTTGCTCTTTCAAACTAATAAGGTCAAAAAATTATCTGGGCTGAACATGGTTTGCGTCTCCATTGTCAGTATATAAAATCCTGTCTTTTTATCTGCCTGTCAGCGGGATAACGCAAGAACGGATCAAGATAATTGAAATCGGTTTGTGGCATTGTATATGCATATGACCCCGGGGGGAGGATCTTATCAACTTTTAAGGTCAATCAGACCACCCCCTCGAGCTCAAGGGGTGTGATTACATAATTTTGGTGGAATTACTTTTTTTCACCCTATTACTACATTTCGTTGCTATGATTTATTTACTCATAAATCCTGGTTCGGGCTAAGTGAAGCTATATTGAGAGATATTTTTTTGTGCGTGATTTTGCTGTTGGCAACACAAAGATAGCAACGTGGTGACCACTTTTCCGAGTAGATTTTCATGAAAACCACCTCGGGATTTTGTCCATACCTCAAAGCGACAAACGAGCTCCCTCCCAGATTTTTTTATTTTGATTATCAAGACTTGTTACGTTAATGATACAAATTTTAAGGGGGAGCTCGACTGCTTTGGTCACTAAATAAATTACCAAAGTAATGCATATTTGGGCCGCAAAGTCTGGGATTACCTAAGGTATTCTTTACACATTTCTCTGTAGAAACATAGCACATTTTTTGCATAGAAAATAAAAGGTATAGGAATTTGTGGCATAACGTATGCAAAAAATAGAAAGGTGTCAATTTTCGGGTTTTACACCAAAATTAAATTAAGAATAAATTAACACTATTTTAAATTACAGCCCTTCTGCGAACACCAAGAGCTTGATATGCTCCAAATGTGGCATAACTTTTTCTTCTTGGGCCAACCTTAAGCGACATGAAAGACGACAAGTTTGCATAAAAACCAGAAAGAGAAATCCCCGAAAAAATAAAGAGCTCTTCTCATGTTCAAAATGTTTCCAACTATTCCCCACCAGGAGACGCAAGATTATTCATGAGATGAACATTTGCAATGTCGTCTAAACTCAGGAGCAAGTGGACCCCATGACGCTATACACGTGTTTCTTGTGTAACAAGCAGTTTGTGAATTTGTACGATTATCGACGGTACGTAAATACAAAACCAAGTTTGGTGAACAACTTTGTAGAGAATTAATATGTAATGCATTCATCGTAAGAAACGGCAAAAATTACGATAGACATTCGTGTGTGCGACCTGAATAACCTTGTTTTCTTGCAATTCAGCTAATTTGTCTATATCTCATTTTTTCGCAGTCATTACGGCAACCATTCCGAGGTGAAGAAATCAGTCGTTCTGGATCAACTCCCGCGTCGCCATCGCGATAACCATACCCCTGCAAGAAATGTTAGCTTCGTCGCTGGGAAATCGGTTGATTCAGTGCGTCAACCTCAAGATAACCGTAGCCCCAGAAGAAACGTTAGTCCCATCGCTGATAAAGAAATATCCCCCTATGAACCACTACTCGGGGGCAAGCTTACAATCCACCATTGTCCCCATTGCACCGGATGGTTTGTAAAAGAAGACAATTTAAGGACGCATTTGGCCACGAACCACCGCGCCGTCTCAACACTCCTACAGGGTGATTGATGAATATTATCTTTTCTAAAAAAGAACTTTTCTCGTAAAAATATGTAAAATGTGTAACTAAAATTTATAATCTGAGGAACCTTACGTTTCAAAATTTTAAACTTTTTTTTAATTTTTCCTAAAATGTAACTTGGATTTGATTAAAACTGCTACCTAATTACAGGGCAACGGCGAAGTAATGCACATTCGTAAACCGAGAAAGGCTGAGTTTTGTGCACGTGTAAGCTTAGCAGATTTATCTAATTTTTAATCTTCCACAAATCAAACGTAAGCTTTATCACGTGCTTAAATTTATTCCCAGGTCATTAAAAAGACCGAGGACAAAACAACGAGGAAGAAGAAACGTCCTGCAATCCCGAAGTTTAATCCCAACGTCGACTTTTCAACCGCTTCAGTCGAGCTTGTTGAAAATTATCGTGCAAAGTATGCACCAAAGCTCAAAGTGAACGGATACTTGTACAGTTTTGAAAAGTTTGGGTCCAACAAACGAATTTGGGCTTGTGGATGGAAAAGTAAGGAGAAATGTCCGGCGCGACTGCACACTTCGATGTCCCTTTCGCCAGTCGAGATCCTTGGTGAACTTCGAACTCATAACCATGAGCTGGTCCATGTGGTGGAGAAAAGTGCCACCCAAATTCCAAATGCATCCGTGACTTCAAGCTTGCAGACGAGTAGCTAATATGTAAATATGTAATTCGCAATAATTTTTGTAATTGAGGACATTTTGTAAACTTATTTTAAGCAAGTCATTTAACAATTATTTTCCGCAATTATATACAGAAATAACTGTACGAAAACGATAAAACATCCCAAAGTTAAGTCTCAAAAATTCTGAATTCCCAGTGTGGTGAGAAATTTGTTTTTTGCAGCGAAATGAATCGTCAGAACGTAAAGGCGAATTAATATCCGGATAAACTACTTTGCCAACGTGAATTCCTTTTACCTCGCATCTCTCACAAGCATAATATCCCCCATGGCCTATAATTTGTTTCAGCATTGACCTTGCTGGGGCGTCGGCGATCACACATGAAAGTTTGAATTTGAAATGTTTTTCGGCAACAAAAATACCTGTCTGAAGTAATTCCTCTAATTCTAAAATAGTTGGATTTAAATATTTTTCAAGATCTAATGGCTTAGTGTCCCCTAGATACAATCCAATTAAAAAGGGTGTACAATTTATGAGCTTATCTAATTTACCTAAAATAGGCCAAAATTGTTTTTTTGAACTTTTATATACTGGGACTCCATCTATACCTAACATTAAAACAATTTCGTCAGATTGAATATTATTATATTTTTGTGTGACAAGGTATTTTTTTAACCCAAAATGATAGTAAATTCCTCCTGGAATAGAAATTATATTAAAATCTGAACTACGAGGAGTTTGAAGCAAAGATATGTGAGTTTTAGGGAGGCACAAATTTTGAAAATTTAAAGAGAGAATGGATAATAAATCATCCACCGCTACGCCTGTAATATTATGTTTGACAGCCCAGACTGCTAATTTATCCTTAAAATTTACTGGCACGCTACTTGTTTCTGACTCTGATTCCGAACTAATTTCTGATTCAGTAACATTATTTACATAATCTATTAAATTACAAAATTCTCCTGTCGGATTGTCAAATACAACTGTTTCATTAAAATAATCTTCTACAATATCATTACTATTACTCGGTGTTTGACCAACACCACTACAGATCTCGTCTACACAATTATTCTCTATTTCTCCTAAATCATTACTAATTTCATTGCAAATTACGTCTACAAAACTAGTTGGCTCAAAATCTACAAATTCACTGTTAATTTCATTAAAAATTTGTTGAACTGAATGTTTGAATTTACGTCGCTTCGTCCGATGGGAAGACATCGTGATTACTTTTTGGCTTTAGTTGTGAATGGAGCAAACCGGAACCACTTAGCTATGTACGTGTTAATGTCGTGCTCGGTGGTTCTATCGTAACCCTTAGTTGCTCGCACCCCCCCTGAAATTATTGTATTTTATTTTTAGGTTTAAATTAGACAGGGTTTTTCGTTTGTCACCTTACCAATAATAACTAAATTGATTTTGGAGTAAACATTAAATTCTTGCTTGTTTTTCCCATGGCCAGTTCTGCTGAATTTTGCACCCAGGTCAATGGTCATTAACTTTTCAAGAATCGTCCTCGTAATATCTTCAGCGTCCTTCCCGTCAAGTAGAGATAGGTAGGAAATCTACATTTTTTTAAATAATGGCATTAGAAAAACATTGATCTTTCTGCAAATTATAAATTAAATTAAATTATTTTAACCAACCATTAACCTTCGATTTTCCTTATTTTCTTCTAAATACGTTTCAACCCCTTTGAGGCCATCCACAGTGTCAACTGGAATCGGTGGCAGAGTGGAGAAATCTTCCGGTTCCGGATTCTTGTTAGACGCTGTTTTTAGCAGTAGGAAATGTTTGCAAATTTCGTTTTGGGTCTGCTTGATTTATCTTCTCTCTTT